>NC_053027.1:212989031-213144995 GCF_003073215.2 Triticum urartu
TCCACGCCAAGGTGAGTCCTATCCGGACACAGGTGCAGTCTTCGGTCTTCGTATATCCACAGCCCATCAGTCTGGCCCATGGCTAATAGGCCGGACGCTCGAGGACCCCTTAGTCCAGGACTCCCTCAGTAGCCCCTAAACCTGGCTTCAATGACAAGGTATCCGGCGCATAGATCTGTCTTCGGCATTGCAAGGCGGGTTCCTCCTTCCGAACTCCAAGAGAGTATTCGGACGTATTGAATGTGTCCGGCCGTGTAACACACGCACCACACACAACCGCAGAGGGAATATAATATTCCACGAGTCCCATCTGCTAACAACTTTCTACAACATGACATCACATCTGCCCGGTCACTATATCAAACTGATTTGTCTGCCGTCCGGTGCTTCGATATGCGGTTTCCATTGGCATGTCTTGTCAAAGTAGAGATTGTGTCCCCTTATTGCGGGATCCTCATCAATACGGGCGTGGGTAACCCAACCGTGCCGTTTACACAGCCCTTGGGAGTAGGCGAATTTCAAGGTGAGTGGGGAGGCCTTCAATATTCACTGCCTTTATAAGGAGATAAGAATTCCCCCTTCTTCTCCCAGGCCTTCTCTCTTCCTCTGCCTTCCCACTCTTGAGCTCCAGCGCCCAAGTTCTCATCTGTTTCCCACTCGAGCAAACACTCAACCATGTTCGGATCCGGCGGTCAAGGCAAGTGGATGACCTCCTCCGTCAAGGAGTAGGATATTGCTGAGCTTCGGGCGGCTGGGTACTTGGCGAAGGGAATCGCCCACCGCCTTCTAGCCCAGGGGCAAATCGTCCCCACACTGAAGCCCAGCGAGAGGGTAGTATTCCTCCCTCATTTCCTCCGCGGGCTAGGGTTTCTACTCCACCCTTTCGTCCGCGGGCTGATGTTCTACTACGGGATAGACTTCCACGATCTATCCCCGAACTCCTTCCTCAATATCTCGGCGTTCATCATCATGTGTGAAGCCTTCCTCCGCATCCAAACCCACTTCGGGCTGTGGCTCAAAATATTCAATGTGAAGCCAAAGGTGGTGGATGGCCAGCACGCAGAGTGCGGAGGCGCCATGGTGAGCAAGCTGGCCAATGTCTCCTGGCCAAAAGGCACTTCCATGGAGTCTGTCAAGGAATGGCAGAAATAATGGTTCTATATCACAGAGCCTCGCGATGCCACCTGGACCACAATTGCCGAATTCAACTCCAGAGCTCCCATGCGACTCACCTACTGGGTTGAGAAGAGCCCGAACTAGTGCTCGTCAGACGAGCTGATAGCGCTGCAAACATGCATTCAAAGCACGGTGGAAAAAGATGTCAAACTTGTCGATGTAATTCAGGTGATGCTAGTTCGCTGAATTCTCCCCTGCCAAAGCCGAAGTCACTATCTGTGGGAGTTTAATCCGAAGAAGCACCAAACCATGGAGAGGCTCTTCGAAACAACCCACGAAGATGCCTAGAAGTTGCTCTTCAAGGGCAACGAGACACCGCCGGCCACAACCTCGGATCGCGGGTACATCATCAGTCGCCCCGCCAGCAAGGTAAATCTTTACCACATCCTTTACTTGCTTGTTTCAAGGATGATATCTAAGCCTTTATTATCATGGCTTCTTCAGTAATGGATGGAAAAGGCGAAGCGGGTCCAATGTCCGGCTCTGCTGCCTAAAGAACCAGTCATCCCGCATTTAGCGAAGATGCTGGTGCCGGTGCCCTATAAGGTGCCGGAGAAGAAGGCCACAGGGAAGGCCAAGGGGGTCCAGAGTGGCCCCCGCCACAAGGGCACTCCTCCGCCACCGAAGACGACGACGATGAGGAGAAGGAGGAGAACAACCCTCCCCCTGATGAGGGGTGGAAGAAAAGGGAGGCTTCCACGAATCTGGAGGCGGAGACGTCCAAGAAAGGGAAGGGCTCTCTTGCGGATAACTCCGCATGGGACGTCGACAGCAGTCCGAAGAGACGCCCCCGCACTAAGCCTCGGGCTGCATCGTAAGTGCTAGAACTCATACATGCCCATAAATCTGGCCTCTCCTCTTTGTTGTATTGATGCGATTGGTTGTACTTATTGCAGTCCGGCCCACAACAGCTCCCAGCGATCCTCTTCGGGAGGTTCGTTGGATTCCAAGGTGATGGCCAGCGAGTCGCTGCCGGCCGCTCACTCTCCCAAGGCCAAGGACGACGCAGAGGTGCTGTCCCGAAGGACCTTCCCAGGCCGGGGAGAGGCTCAGGAGGTGCCAGAAGGCAATGCCTCCATCACGGGACACCAGGGGGAGCCAATCCTCACGGGGACTGGTGGTGAGGAGGGTCGTGTTCAGTTCAGCCCTCAGCCAGACTCGATTCTGGAGACCGATGCGGCTCCGGAATCCGGCACGCAACTTCCTTCAAAAGAAGGGGGTATGCCTATTCCGGCGGTGACCCCTGCCCAACCAGGGGCACCGGATAATCTGCTGGAAGCATTGCGAGGCGCTTCCATTGTGGATGAGCACCGTGTCCTTATGGGCACGGTAATTGAAAGGGTTTAGTCTGCCAAGAGCAGACTAACCGAAGTCTGCAATAGCCTGTTAACAGGTTTTGAGGTAAGCGACGCAAAAAGGAGAAAATCCCAATATAGACAGTAGCCCCTGAGACGCTGTCCGGTGTTCGGAAAGAAAAAGCCGGACAGAGGATCAATCTCCTATTGCAGGAAACTAACTAAATTTGTGTAAAATCAATATGCAGGCGTCGCTGTTGGCCGCAGCCTCGCATACTGCCGAAGTCTCCGGACTAAAGCGGAAATTGGCGGAGGCCGAGCAGGAGCTGGGCCAGTTGAAGAGGCAGCTCTAGGAAAAAAAGGTAAGTAAGAACCTGTTATGTATTCGAAAAAAGGTAAAATGATATGCATTGACCGAAATGCCATGATTTGTACAGAAGCGATTACCGAGGTCGAGGCCCTGAGAAAGGCCCTGGCCGAAGGTGAGGGGAAGGCTGTCAAGGAGCAGTCTGCCCGTAAGAAGCTCAAGGCCTGAGCCAACGAGGTCCAACAGGAGCTCGAGGACGCGGTGAAGAAGTGTGAGACCTTGGAGCGCGATGCGTTGATTCAAGAGACCGAACTCGCCAAGGCTCATCAGAGTGCGGAGACAGCCCGGATTGAGGCCCAGGGCACCCTCCAGGAGATCCAGGAGGCCAGGAAGATCGCGGCGGGTAAGGCATTCAGTATGTAAAGCAAAAATGTGAAGAGAAAATATCTTTTACTAACCCAGATTCGGAGTTCTCCAGGGGCTTTTGCTGATCTGCCACGCAGTGTCACCGACGCCGCGGAGTTCTTCCGAGCCGAAGAAGGGAGCTCCACGGAGAAGCTGTTCTGGTCGTAACATCTCGCGCCAGAACATCCGGTGCCCTTTGGCGATCAGCTAAAACAGCTGGTCGAACTTCAAAGGGTGGCCGAACTGGCCATGAAGGATATGATAATACGGATGTGGCCAGCCGAAGCTATACCCAGCAGCTACTTCAGCCTCATGAAGAAGTTGGTGGATGCCTATCCTCGGCTGGACATCATCAAGAGGTCTGTCTGCATCGAGGGCGCGCGTCTGGCCTTCTCCTATTGCACAGTCTGGTGGGCGAAGCTGGACGCTGTCAAGTTAGCGACCGAGGGGCCGCCGGAGGGCAAGGAGCACCGCACACCCGAGCGATACTTCGACGATGTCTTGGAGGGGTCCCGCATTATTGCGGATCATTGTGCGAAAGACACTATCTTTGAATGAATGTATTCGAGTTCCCTCTACCTTGTATGATAAAACAAAGTGATTTTGCAATATAATGCTTGTTATGTTTTTAAATTTTACTTCCTGTGCGGCCGTGTTGTATGAAATCTGAGGGTTAACCAGTCGTCGGCTTCTGGCCCCATGTAGGTAGTACGAGGGTGTTCGGGATGGAATCTAAACAATTTTGATCCAATTAGATGGTCCTTGAAGGAGTTGTTTAGCGCAACGAACCACGCAACCAGACTATGCGGCTGTAACGCCCTCACTTAGCCATAGGAGTTCGACAATAAAAACATAGGCGCAACCCCTAGTATCCGAACTAGAGTGCTATAAGCGTCTGCTCGGGAAGTACCAATCCTTTGCGTAATGCGGAAGAAATCTCCAACGATTTGCAACCTCCGAACAGCTAACCGGCTCTCGCCGCATCATGACAGTCAGTTTTCGGCTTTCTCTTCTGAGGTGCTCCTTTGGATAAACCAAGGCACAATCGCAGTAGTTCTCCCTTTACTACCTTAGACGATATAGCGGAACGTAAGGTAGCAAGCAAAGGGGCCGGGCAACCCAACTATTGACCAAAGACATGATTCAGAGCCAATGCATATAATGCTAAATTCAGGGTGCCGAACTATGCTATGAAAAGTGTTCGGACTTTTGTTGCCGTAGTGCGGGGTGCTATGAAGCCCCTGGCAAACATCAAACGTACCAAAGTGTACGGGTGCTACCTGATAGGGTTACCCATAGAAGGGAAAGAAAGAAAAGAGAAAAAAAAAGGAGAAGAAGGGATAATAGACAAGGTGCAAAGATAATAAGCGAGGGCCCTAAGGCTCCAACCGCAAACTGTTTTCATTATAATTTAATTAGTATGTCAAGGCGCATTGATACAAGTAGTGCGATGAGTGGCATGCTATTTAACATGCCAAAAACCAAGGGAAAGCCGCATGTGGGTCCTGAAAAACAGGTAGAGTGGCTGTTAGCGAAACCACCTTGAAAATTCCCCATACATCTGCGTTTCTCGCCGTCTTGGTATGTTTATCCTTCGAGAGGACCAAGGACCAGGCGACCAGATGGGGCCTGTGGGATGGAGACCTGAAAAGGAAACAAGTAAAAGTGAAAGTATGTGTGTATCCGGTGTCAGTTGAGTCGTACTGTGGATCGCAAGCTAGCTATGCCTCCGTCGATGCCCATGGAATTTTAAGTGTGTATTTATGTACGCGTGGCACGAATGCCACCATTTGATCGGGACTGAGACGCATGTCGGATTTCTAGTCGAGCTCCTGACGAGCCAAGCCGTCTTGCTGCAGAGTAGTTCGGACCCTCTTAACGGTGTCCGTGGGCTCGGCAGCCGAATTAAGGTTCTACTTGAGAAGGCCGCTCTGTACTTCTGCTGCTAAGGCAGCTGTGTGCTCTTCTATACGGAGGGAGCGTTCCGTATTTCCATTGACCGTTATGACGCCGCGTGGACCGGGCATCTTGAGCTTGAGATAAGCATAGTGTGGTACTGCATTGAATCGAGCAAATGCAGTTCGTCCGAGCAGTGCGTGATAGCTGCTGCGGAAGGGGACGATATCGAAGATTAACTCCTCACTTTGAAAGTTGTCCGGAGATCCGAAGACAACCTCTAGCGTGATTGAGCCCATACAGCTGGCTTCTACACCTGGTATGACTCCTTTGAAGGTAGTCCTGGTGGGCTTGATCCGTGATGGGTTAATGCCCATTTTTCATGTTGTATCCTGATAGAGCAGATTGAGGCTGCTACCTCCGTCCATAAGGACGCGAGTCAGGTGGAACCCATCAACTATTGGTTCCAGGACTAGTGCGGCCAAACCACCGTGACAGATACTGGTCGAATGCTCCCGGCGATCAAAAGTGATCGGGCATGACGACCATGGATTAAATTTTGGGGCAACTGGCTCTATCACGTAGACGTCCCTAAGCGCGCACTTGTGCTCCTTCTTGGGGATGTGGGTAGCATATATCATGTTCACCATTTTGACCTGAGGGGGAAACTTCTTCTGTCCCCCTGTGTTCGGTTGCCGGGGCTCCTCGTCATCGTGCTCGCTTTGCGATCCCTTCTCCCTGTTCTCGGTGTGTTAATTTGCCACCCTGTTTAAAAACTCAGCAATCTCTATTTGTATGATTGGGTGGTTTGTCTGGGGTGCCATGAATCTAGCACGGACGATCAAGTATGCAGTCCAAGCTGGATGGGCCTGAATTGTTCTTTTGGAACGGCTTCTTCCGCTGACCGGACTTAGAGCCACTGAATCCGGCATTGAACACCGTATCCTCGGTGTTGTCATTGTTGTTTCGATGCTTGTATCTGTTGCATCGAGACTTGTCTTTGTTATTTTTAACTTCAGGGGTGCCGGCGTCGCTTGCATTGTTTTTGCTACAGGCTAGCCAACTGTCCTCGCCCACACAAAAGCGGATCATGAGTGCCGTGAGGGCCGCCATGGATTTTAGCTTTTCTTGGCCGAGGTGGCGAGCAAGCCATTCGTCACAGATGCTATGTTTGAAGGCCGCTAGGGCTTCGGCATCCGGAGAGTCGACGATCTGGTTCTTTTTGGTTAGGAACCTAGTCCAAAATTTCCTGGCTGACTCTCCAGGTTGTTGAACTATGTGGCTTAAGTCATCGGCGTCTGGTGGATGGACATATGTACCCTGGAAGTTGTCAAGGAAGGCTTCTTCCAAGTCCTCCCAGCTGCCGATAGAACTTTCAGGCAGGCTGTGTAACCAGTGCCGAGCTGGTCCTTTAAGCTTCAGGGGAGGTATTTAATGGCATGAAGGTCGTCGCCGCGGGCCATATGTATATGGAGAATGAAGTCCTCAATCCACACCGCAGGGTCCGTGGTTCCATCCTATGATTCTATATTCACGGGTTTGAACCCTTCTGGGAATTCATGATCCCTGACTTCATCGGTGAAGCAATGAGGGTGTGCGGCGCCTCTATATCGGGTCGTATCGCGACGTAGCTCTGATGGAGTCTGTCTGCGGCTTTCAGCCCGCGCATGACTAGGTTTGTCACGTCCGAAGATGTGGCCATTGTCGCGTGTTGAAGCACGTCCGCGCGATCCGTAGATTGATCTGGTATGTCCCGCTTTATTGTTCAGGTCCTGCCGCAGGTCATATGTATGGCCGTGGGCTGATTTACCTCTACCTTTGCGATGAGGTGGGGCGGGCTGGTGTTCAGCTTGAGTTGCCATTTTGTCCCGACCATGTGGTGGCCGGTCAGTAGCATTGTACGATGGTGGTATGTATTCCAGCGCCTCCTCGTCAAACTGAGGTAGCAATTTGCGCTTTGGGTAGCTTTTGGTTGGGCGCTTGAGGCCGTATTCTTCGGCAGCTAGGACATCGGTCCATTTATCATTGAGCATATCTTGGTCAGCTTGAAGCTGGTGCTGCTTCCTTTTCAGGCTCCTTGCGGTGGCTATTAGCTGGCACTTGAAGCACTCCTGCTTGAGAGGTTCCTAAGGCACGGTGAAATCGTCAGTGCCGAGGCTCACCTCATCCTCGGAGAGCGAAAGATAATTATCGTCCTCCGAGTCTTCGTGCGTGGCCTGTTTACCAGGGCTAACCTGCCCATCTTCTCGTTCATCCTGTTCCGTAGCTGCGTCAACAGGGTCTTCGTTGTCTTCGGCACCTTCCGGAGTGTTATCTTCTCCCGTGCCGGTATTGCTGTCTTTACTGCAGCGTGATTTAGAGCGGCGCCGCTGATGCTGGTGCTTTGATTGTATTTCGGAAGGTTTATCCTCAGCTGGGTCTTCCTTGTCATCGCCGCTTTTCTCCCCTGGTGCATCCACCATGTATACATCATGTGAGGAAGTGGCCGTCCAGCACCCGGTGAACGGCGGGTTCGGGGCCTCCTCTTCTCCGGTATCGTCATCCATACCATCGATGTCTTCGGAGTCATAATCAAGCGCGTCGGTTAAATCCTCGACTGTGGCTATGAAGTGGGTGGCGGGTGGGAAGCAAAATTCTCCATCGTCAGCCCCTAGTTCGAACTAGATATAGTTTGACTGTGAGTCCTCCGCCAAGGACGGGCTTTTTAATGAGTTTAACATGTCTCCTAAAGGGGAGTGCTGGAAGATGTTTGCGGCGCTGAATTCAAAGATCGATAAACGATCAAGTTCGGCGTCTGTGAGCTCACATGGTTCGGAGCTTATGACCGGCGGCGAGTCCGAAGTTCCGGTGGCACCGGTATCGTGTGAGGTCAAGTCTATGTGCGGCTCCAACGCCGGGGAATCTGTGGCCTTCGTGGCGGGGTCGAGCTTCCTGTCCTTGGATGGCGCAATCCGCTCCGGATCTAACACCAGAGCGGTTACAGGAGTTGTCTCCTGGATGCAGTCCAATGACGGATATAGGTCACGTCCCTCGGGGTGACCAGGAGTGGTAGCCGCGGTCTCGAATCCGGCAAAGACCAAGTCTCCACGGATGTCCGCAACATAGTTCAAGCTCCCAAATCTGACCTGATGGCCAGTGACGTAGTTTTCGATCAGCTCCAGATGGCCAAGCGAGTTGGCCCGCAGAGCGAAGCCGCCGAACACGAAGATTTGTCCGGGGAGGAAAACTCCCCTTGGGCAGCATCGTTGTAGATGATTGAAGGAGCCATCGAGCCTCCTGACGACAGCACAGTGGAACTCTCAATGAAAGCACCAATGTCGGTGTCAAAACCGGTGGATCTCGGGTAGGGGGTCCCGAACTGTCCGTCTAAGGTCGATGGTAACAGGAGACAGGGGACACAATGTTTTACCCAGGTTCGGGCCCTCTCTATGGAGGTAATACCCTACGTCATGCTTGATTGATCTTGATGAATATGAGTATTACAAGAGTTGATCTACCACGAGATCGTATTGGCTAAACCCTAAAGGCCTAGCTCGTATGGCTATGATAATGTATATCCTCCTCTCCGGACTAAGTCCTCCGGTTTATATAGACACCGAGAGGATCTAGGGTTACACAGGGTTGGTTACAAAGAAAGGAATCTACATATTTGATCGCCAAACTTGCCTTCCACGCCAAGGTGAGTCCTATCCGGACACAGGTGCAATCTTCAGTCTTCGTATCTTCATAGCCCATCAGTCCGGCCCATGGCTAACAGGCCGGACGCCCGAGGACCCCTTAGTCCAGGACTCCCTCATTGGAGGCATTGGTAAATCCAAATGACATGACCGTATAGTCATACATGAAGTAGGCCGAGGTATGGGAGGATCCTGGCCAATGTCGCGTCTGACTTTGTGAACGTCACCTGGCACACCGCATTGCGCCGATCTCTCCATGCTGCCTCTATGGTAATCTTCTCCTCCGCTGAAACGATGCTCTACAATGAGGATTCGCCGCTACCACCCCACCGAGGCAGTGGAGGAGGCGCCCACACACCTTCGAGATTGCGGGGGGGACACCTCCTCCTTGACGGCCTTGTGGTGCCACACCTGGTGCTGCGGCGACGCTGGCTCATCCTTCACGCAATATCCAATTTGGAAGCCACGGTTATGCGAGGGGCACCGGCTTTGCCTGACGCGATAGCGACGCCGATTCTGTCTTGACGCGGTGGTGAGGTGGAGACGCCGAATCCTCCTTGACGCGGCTCGCGGTGGTGAAGGCGGCGCCGGATTGTGGTACTAGAGCGATCACTTGATCATGAACTCCATCTACGGAGGCATGTCTGATGCTGCTCCTCGTCGCCGGACAAGATGACGAACCCCCTCCTTCTCGGAGGAGCCGACCCTTAATCGTGGAGGTCGATGGCCCTGAGAGTGATGGCTATGACACCAAGGTCCAGAGCCGCCACCTACCGGCGCGAAGAACTACGACTTCGGCATCGTCAACATCTATGAGCGAAGACCGAGAGGAGTAGCCATAATGTGAGCGGAGAGGAGAGGTGGTGTGGTGTAGACGGCATTGGAACCGTGCTTAAATAGACGCGACCGGACAAACGGACGGGAAGCTGGCTTCAATATGGCACACCAGCTGGAGTAGGCTTCTCGATTGCCCCGTCGACATTAAAGCGGCCTCGCACGCCCGTCCGGTCTTCTCGCTCTGACTGACATCAATGTCGTGCAGGAATCACGTCCGCACTGGAACAGGCTGACCGGCATGAATGCATGACAATTGCTTCGCGCAGAGAGGGTTTTAGGGTGGGACCTGGTGGTCAGGCGTGTACGTGTCGGTGGTCCCAACGCCATCAAAGCTCCCCCTAATTTGTGTCTTGCTTGCAGAATTTCGAAAAACCAAACACGTCCATAGACCGATGTGGTATCCTGTCGGATGACTTGCAGCGTCCGGACATGTTGGTCCGAACGATTCGCGGACATTTTGAGGGTACATGTTATAGAAGGGAGGCCGTTGAAAGATCGCACGGGTAGACACGTCAGGGAAGGTCCCCGTATAGATTTTCCCAAAAAATCAACCTAAATGCTAAAAAGTGCACATGCACTTTTTTGCTCTCGCTGGCACACCCTCGCTCCACCGTTGGATCTGGATCGATCGCGCAGCCGCGCGACCAGGCTAGTTTGGTGGGGCCCGCGCATTTATGTCTGTCTTCTCTCATCCCGCAACGGCAACTAGCACACATTCGGCGGTTTCCTTCTCCATCTCTCGACGAAATCGCCCCCAAATCCGCCTCGCCTCATTTCGCCTCGCCGGCGCCGCTGAAGAAATCCCGCCTCGCCGCAAATCCAATTGGTGCTCTCGGGAGGGGTTCGGCGTCGCGAGGGGTCTGCGCGTCGAATTGCTCAAGCGCGGCACGGTGGCCGCGGGGAGTGGCTCGCGACGCGAGCTCCTCGCCCGTGTAGAGCAGCAGTTTTAGGGGAGGAGGCGAAGTGCGGTGGGCCTCGTTTGGGGCGGCGGGAAGGAAGTAGGCGGCTCATCATCGTGAACCAAGGTAACCCCCCGTCGAATCTCTTCGTTGCTCGCGGTGTGTAGCTCCTCGCGGTGTTCCCGTGCCGACAAGGGGGTGGGGAGGGGCGCGGATACGCAGCGGGCTCACGGTGATCCTCCTCCTTGTAGTGATTTTTGACAGGGCGGTGGTGCTTAGGTTAGGTAATGGGACGAACAAATGCATGAACAGTATGGCGGGGGTGTCTAGATCTACATGAACAAATGCATTTTTCGTTCCCGTGTCGGATTTTTTTGCATGATTTCTCGTGGTCGAACTAGTGGTGGAGGGGTTTTTCGTGGTCATTTTTTCGCAACATGCAAGCTTATGCTCACCAGCAGGCAAGTTTATGGTCGGTCGTTCAAGTGTTGGGCAAGCGATCTAGATTCAGAAGAGACCCGTGGTGCTGGGGGGCTGTAGTGTCTTTTTTGGAACGAAGGCAAGTGCATGCAAAAGGTCAGGCAAGTTTGTGTTGTATATCGGACAACTTTATGGCGTGTTTTGTTTTTGTGATCAGACCGTCCTACTGGGGGTTAGGCAAGTCTATGCTAATGGTGAGGCAAGTTTTATTTTGTCTGAAACTGACTCTCGTGCGAAACTTTTTGTGTCGTGAATGCCTAATGCTAATGGTCAGGCGAGTTCACGTTAACTGTCAGGCAAGTTCATGCTGTAGATCAGACAACTTTTGGCATGTGTTTCAACAACATCAAGTTGCCTGACCGTTAGCATGACACTGCTAAAAACCGTCCTGCTGGTTTTTAGCAGTGTTTGTTAGGTCACGTGCAAAGGTCATGTTCAGTATAGGCAAGGTCCTGGGCATGATTTGTTGTAGTATAGGCAAGTTAAATTGAATTAACAGACACGAGCATTTTTTTCCATACTTTTTTTGTGTTGTGTGTAACTGTTTTTTCAGGTAAAGGGATGACTGAACCAAGCAAAAAGCATGATCAATTGCAGTCAGCAGTGTCGCAGCTTGACGGGGGCCCCCTGCCACTTCCGAAGCTACACTGGAGGTTTGCTTCACACATCACGTTTTGTTCATGTTTTTTTACTTTTCTTAACACCTGTTTCTTTTCTTTTTTCGTTAAAAACATGGTGACATGAGCCTATATCACATGTTAAAAGCATGTTTTTCGTTGTAGGAACCTATATCACAGCACCAAGGTGTTTCAACAACAGTTGTTTACAAGCGCCAGCGCCGGAAGATGATGGCGAACCGGGGGAAGCGGCCTATGGATATTGATAGTAACGAAGATGGACCGGAAGGAGATGACAATGAAGCAGATGTTACACAAGATGAACAACCAAAGAAAAAGCGCCGAAAAGTGACTGAGAATGAGGTATCCCTCCCCCACCCGTATAAATCACAGTCCAACTAGAGATAACACTGCTATGAAAGCAATTTTTGAGAGGCAACTCATTAATTTTCACACATAAGTTTTTGGTACTAACTAGAGAAGAACAACCTCATGAAAGCAAAAACATGAGAGGCAACTCCTGTAATACTTCCACACATAAATTGCCTCCTTTTCCAATATGAAAGAAAAAAAATGTGACATGAACCAGTCAACTCCTGCACACACAACTTGTCTCAGGAGCTTCTTATTAGAAGAATACTTCCAAAGACCATTTTTCTTCAGAAGGCAACTGATGTCATATTTGCAAAGTCTAACTTTTTGTTTCTCTAATTTACAGGGTCCTAGAAATAGGTCATCACCTGCAAGGATTTTCAAGTTGAACAAGGATCTCATCACAGACCAGAAAAACGTGATCAGAGACATAGAGTTTGGTGGCTTGTTGGATATCACAGCTACAAGCATGCCCGGGGATCTGAGCCAGTGGATCATGAAACACTATGATCCAGAAAAGTCTCAAATCGTTATACCAGAGAGAGGAAAGATACCAGTGGACGCAGACAGTGTGCGGAGGATATGGGGTTTGCCCAATCGAGGCAGGAAAGTATGCTTTGAAATGAATCCAGATGTTATAAGGGAATTCAACAGTATTTTCAAGATCGAGGGTAAAAACGCACCTACTTTGACTTCATGGTGCAAAAGGATTGAAAAGATGAATGGGGCACATGATGACGATTTCCTCCGTGCTTGGTTGGCTGTTGCATTCTCATGCTTCCTTGCTCCAACAACAAGCTTGAGCATCTCACCAAGGTGCTATACTGCCATCATGCACACAAGTGCTATAAAGGACACCAACATATGCGACTTTGTTGTTGACCAACTAAGGTTGGCATTCATGGGATTTGGTGAGAAGAAGAAAGCAGTTTGTTGCTGCGTCTTCCACCTAGTTGTAAGTACACAATTTTTTTCTGAAGAAACTCATGCTTTACCCTGTTATCTTCCCATGATTGTTTTGCAATTCAAAACATTTTATTTTACAGATTTTGTATCTTGACTCGTTGGATGTCGATGAGCCAATACCTGCTACACTTCCAAGGGCACCAATTCGGAATGATGATTTAATAGCAAAAGTCATGAAGAAAGACAAGAAAGGACCAGGAGTGTACGGCAAGCTACGAGTGAGTAATTTTGCAAGTTGCTTTTTTGTTCAAGAATTACTTAATGTAGAAAACTCACATTAATATAAGGGCAACAAGTTATGCTAGAAACAGTAACATGTTATCCTTTTTCCTATCCTTTTTTGTATACTTTTTTTTCACTGTCCTTTTCTCTTAATGCATTCTTTGCCAAACACATTTTTACAAGTCTTTTGGCAAGTTGTATTACAAGGACTAACATAACTTGCCCGTGGGGGGAAGCATCTGACTATGTTGGGGTAGTGGGGTATTTTTTGTGGAGGGCCAAGTGTTTCTTACCACACAAAGAAGAAGGCAGTTATATTACAAGTTCTTTGTCATGGAAATCATGACAACAAAATCCATAGAAAAAACACTGGCAATTTACACTATAAGGACCAGCATAACTTGCCTGTTTTATCAAGTGTTCATATTCATGCAAGATATTCACACTGGCCTTTTAGTTTTAATGATTGGGATCATGCCGAAATCCATAGTAAAATGTTTGCAACCAAATCACGCAGTCCCCTTTGAAATCATACTACTTTACGTTTTTTTCCATGGACGGTGTTCATTCATGTTGTTTTTCTTTGTCTTTTTTGATGAAAAACAGCTCAAAACTGAATTCTCACGCTGCGCAAACGACAGTTTGTTTGGAAGTTTGGATCATGTATCAAAATTTGTTGCTGCTAGGTTGCCCGAAAGCTACGAAAGCTATGTAAGTGAAAATGGAGAGAAAATCCCTTCTGTTTCTTTTTCCTCTCCTTTTTTCTGTATTTTTTATTCTGATCTCAATGTTTATCTGATGCCCATTTTTCTCCTTTTCTTGTTTTGTCGTTCACAGAAGCAAAACCGGATAACAGGACTGGTCCATGAGATGTGCACTGAAATGTCACATGCTGTTGGGAAGTTTGTTATCGGCTTAGGTAAACTCGACGAGGAGGAACCTGGCACTAGCCGGAACATGGATAATCCACCACGCGCAACTGAACAACACAGCAGTCGGAGGAAGCGAGCAACGCCAAAAGTGACTCACCACAACTCAAGTGAGGACGAGGAGTCATTCAAGTCAGATGAAGAGAGGGAAGATGAGGACGAGAGCGAAGATAAGGAATCAGAATCAAGTAGTGACAACTCAGGGGATGGAAGCGAGGATGGTGGCCCAGGTGACGATGACGACGATGATGATGATAGTCATCAAGGAGGCAATGTCAGTCACAGTTCTGCGGAGGAGGTTGACGAGGATACTGAGGAGACACATAAATCAACAGAAAATAAGGACGACAATGATGACACCATGTATGGAGGGAATGACAGTGGCACCCAATGTGATGAGGGACATAAACACCAGGTTGACGCACAGCGTAACCGCGAAGCCGATGATGATGAAACAGAGGAAGATGATGAAGCTGAGGACGGCCAGGAACATGTTGAGGAGGGAAGTGCCAAGAGAAATGATGATGGAAACAGAGATGACGAGGACCACTATGGAGGTGGCAATGTAGGAGGGTACAATAGGAACAACACTTCTGATGGAGATGAAGGTGGAGGAAGCTCAAGCAGCAGCAAGGATGATGACAGTGCATCAAATTTTTGCATCAAGTTGAGTGATGGCAAACAACAAGGAGGTGCTTCAGAAGCATTTTCACTTCGAGATATGGTCAGGATGGAATTCAAGAAGAAGTGGGACCCTTTCCGAAATCAACTTGAGACACCTAAAGTTTGGGATGGGCGAAATATTCAGTCATATACCAAGTTGTTATTCCAGCAGATGTTGTTAAACAATGAAGAAAAAGAAGTAGGCATCAATTTTGATCATGAGGAGATATGCCCTCCCAAAGCACGGAAAGAACTCATGCAAGAAATTTGCGGAATAAAACAGTCAGAACCAAATTCAAGAGATTGTTCACACAAAGTTCTATCCCCAATGCAACCAAGGAAGCAAAAGAGAGTGTCATTCAACCTGGTCTCGAAACCTGCTGTCCCTGTAGAAAACAGGCAAGTCCCCAAGGCACTGATATCAGCACTCAAACCTAAGGGGCAAACTCAAAAAGTTCAAGAGGCAACTGAGGTGACAAAGACAGCAAGTCTAGCAAAAGGTGAGGCAACTTGCATGGTTATGCAGGCAAGTCAAAATTCAAAAAAATCAGGGACTGCACACTTATCTTCTGCGCATCCAGGAACACATGAAGTAAAAAAAGATCATTTCGACAAGATTCCAAAATTATTTGAGCCAATGACATTGGGAGAGAAGAGCAAGCAAGCAAGTCCAATGGAAAACTTGCCCACCACAGCAATTAAGTCGCTTTGTAGTAACCCACAACATGACACCTTACCAGGCTCTGGTGGAAATCAAGCAAGCAAAGTGGAGGTGTTGCCTACAAGGAGTACTCATGTCGTTTTGCAAAGGGTTGATGGAAAACAAATAGTACCAGACGAGAACTTGCCAAGGTCTCCTGCTGATTTGCCTACAATGACAACTGAACTTGCCAGGGAACCTAATATTGGTGCAAACAAGGAGAAGTGCCCATCGGTGCCACACCACGAGCAAAATGTTGATACAGTTAAGATAAATGAAATCTTAGCAAAGTGTGCTATTCCAACAGATGCACACATCCACATTGCAGGACGGAGAATAGTTGAAGAGTCAACCAAGGAGCTTCAGAGCACAAGGGTGTCAGGGACGTCGGATGAGTACTGTCCAGCACCCAGTTTTGGGCTGATTTTGGAGGAGCTGGAACCAGGTCTTGAGGAAAGAAACAAGGAAAGCATACATTTGCAGGGTGTTCTTGATGCGCAAGCAGGGGAAGTCGCAACAACAAGCACAACAGAAACAATAAACCTCGAGGATGATGAATGGGATGCAGAGCAAATAGAGGCAGTGTGTGTTGAAGCAGAGAGAAGGTCGAAAGAATTTGTTGGGCAATGTGCTGATGGTACCTTGTCACCAACTAACTTCAATACGCCAGAAAGAGTCCCCACCAAGACTGATGATGGATCAGGTGGCAATTTTTCAAGCAGCAGTAGTTCAGGGGAGTTAATTACCAATCAATATGAGAGGAGGCTGATAAGGCCATCTGCACCTTTGAGGTCACCTTTCTTGGACCTTGACACCAAAAAGGAATTCTATTGCAAACCCGAAGTCAACCGTTTGTATGCGTCTGTTATTTTGCATGCAAGGATCTGTGTAGAACAATCACCCGACAATGACATCGGGTACGTACTCAAGTTTCATCATTGTTTTTCTCAAGCAACTTCAATGCTCATGTCTCAAGCAACTACAATGCTTTTGTCTTGAATGATGCAGCCCAAATGTCATCGATTTCAATGGGTACTTTGTAACTGTGAGGGAGCTTGCAGAGTCAATGAAGTGTGAGGGTTTTGTCCTTTCGCATGTCTTCGAAGTTGGCTTACAGTCTATGATACATAACTTGCCACCAGACTCAAGGAAAGTTATCATGCCAGTTAGATTCTCGGTACGAGAAGCACACATACTAGTGTTCTATTTTTGTGCATTCCTTTTCACCCTTTTATATGAATTTTTTTCAATCGTTTTACTTTTCGTGTACAGGTGAGGCTACAACAGATGGATTGGAACACACAAGAGATTACTTCCAAGTTCAAGAAGTCAAATCACTTGGACCGAAAAGACATGGTGAGTGCAATAACATAATGGATTTTTGACAAACTTGCCCATCTATTCAAACTAGTTTTTGACTCCCTTTTGCAATTTTTTTGTTGGGCAGAATGCCTCCTTTTTTAACCAATACTTGCCTAAACTAGAGATGCCGAATTGCTTTTCCCTTTTTGGCAGAAACCACAAGTTATGCTGTGGTTTTCACTGTCCTTTTCTGTATACCTTTTTTCACTGTCCTTTTATCTTAATGCATTCTTTGCCAAACACATTTTTACAAGTCTTTTGGCAAGTTGTATTACAAGGACTACCATAACTTGCCCGTGGGGGGAAGCATCTGAGTATGTTGGGGTAGTGGGGTATTTGTGGAGGGCCAAGTGTTTCTTACCACACAAAGAAGAAGGCAGTTATATTACAAGTTCTTTGTCATGGAAAGCATGACAACAAAATCCATAGAAAAAACACTGGCAACTTACACTATAAGGACCAGAGACTGCCAAGTCCCTTTTTGGCAAAAACCACAAGTTACCCCCCTACTAAAATTTCTTGTATCAATTTTTTTACAGAACCACTAACTTGCTTCAAACAAAGCTGACAACTATAGTTAAGGAAAAACCACAAGTTGCTATCTTCTTTTGGTAGTACTTGCATCATCTACAACCATAGATCTTACTAGCTTTTTTAGAGAACCTTTTTTTAGCCCCAACTGAAGTTGCCAAGTTATTTTATAGAAAAAACAGTGTGCCTTCTTTTTTTTCATTTAACATATTGATACAGCATGTCAAGTTGGCTTCCTCTATTTCAGCATCTCACCTTTTTTCTCTCAATTTTTTGAATGTATAGATTATGTTCCCTATATTAGAGAATCTTGATCCAGCAAAACCAAAAACAGGGAATCATTACTGGGTCTTTAATCTGAACATAAGAGACAAGAGGTTTGAAGTCCTTGATTCATGGAGGACACTAGATGACTGTGTTTTGAACAAGAAAGCTAGGGTGATAGCAGCAAGTGTTCGCAGTCTCTGGGATCACCACTATCGCAACTCGCATGTTGTGCTAGATGACTACCCACTGGTCAACATTGATGCTCCAAGGCAAAGCAATCAGTAAGTAGCTTTTTTCAACTCCAACTTCTGAAAACCAGATTTTTCCTACCTTTCTATACATATTTTTTGCTTTCTTTTTACTAGTTCCATTTTTTTGTTCATTGGTTCAACAACAGCATTGACTGCGGCATTTATGGCCTCATGAACACACGCAAATGGGTTGCCAGGGCTGTTCCAAATTATGAACCAAGCGATATACCAAATATCAGGAAGCAGTTGACTAGCATGTGGGTTTCATCTACACACAACAAAGCTCCTTGGAAGGATATTCTGGAGCTCTCGTAGGGTATGTTGACAGCACCCTTTTCCTTTTCATCTTTTCACCCGCATTATTTTTTTGAACATGGTAATTGAAGATATACATGCAAGTCACCATCGAAATGCAAGCAAAGAAATGCCATTTTTTGTCCGGATTGTACCGATTTGATATAAGGGCATCATATTAGCATGAACTCGCCTGACCATCATATAGGTTAGAAGCCAAACATACTGTCATCCGAAGCTTTTTTTATCTGATTTTTTTGTGTAATTAGCATGCTTCAACATCATATAGTTGCTTTTGCTTGACCATTTTTTTAGCTTCTAAATAATTTATTAGATACTTTTGTGTCGCGAACGCCTAATGCTAATGGTCAGGTAAGTTCACGCTAACTGTCAGGCAAGTTCATGCTGTAGATCAGACAACTTTTGGCATGTGTTTTTTCTGTCATCTATAATAGAGAACCGTCCTGCTGGGGGTCAGGCAAGTTTATGCTAACGGGTCAGGCAAGTTCATGCTGTAGATCAGACTACTTTTGGCATGTGTTTTTCCTGCGACCTACCAGAGAGACCGCCCCGCTGTGGTTAGGCAAGTTCATACTAACATTCAGGCAAGTTGATACCAACGGGTAGGCAAGTTCATACTTGATGCTGTAGAATTAGACCCGTTTTACTGGTTATGAGTTTTTGGGAGGAGGCAAGACCATGCTGTAGGATTAGATATACTAGCAGCAGTAGGGTCAGAGCAGCATGGAGCAGGCGTTGGGGTTAGGCAAGTTCATACTAACATTCAGGCAAGTTGATACCAACTTGTGGGCAAGTTCATACTTGATGTTGTAGAATTAGACCCGGTTACTGGGTATGAGTTTTTGGGACGAGGCAAGACCATGCTAAAATGGTCAGGCAAGACCATGTTGTAGGATTAGATATACATGCAAGTCACCATCGAAATGCAGGGAAAAAACACCATTTTTCCTGATTTTCGTAGGTACTACTATGTGCAAAACAAAGGCAAAAGATGCATCATGCACAAAAAAATCACCAAACAGAAGCAAATATATAGTCTTAAGTTTTTGCCCATGTTTGGGTAGCGCTAAAATAGGTTGCACAAATGCATTTCATGACTTTTTCTTTACTACATAATGACCAAAAAACATGGTCCATCTTTTTTGCCTCTTCACTAGCATTCCACCGCTTGTTTTTGCTTTCTCCCCTTGCCCTTTTCACACCAATCTTGCCTCGCAGTTCGCTGCATTGTGGTCAACAGAACCGCAGAAACTACACTTGTTCTTCCTTTTGGGGTGCAGTTCTAGCGCTGATTCGATTCGTTTAGATTTCGCTCTCCCTTTGGTGCTGGACTTTGGCGGGTCCCTCGGAATAGGTGGAGGAGCTGCAGAACCACCAGGGGTGTCAGGGTACGGTGCAACACCAGCACTTGCCTGCCCAGTGCTTCTTGATGGTGGCGGTGGAGGAGCACCAGCAGTTGTTTGACCATGCCCACTTGGGGCGTCAGGGTACGGTGCAACACCAGCACTTGCCTGCCCAGTGCTTCCTGATGGAGGCTGTGCACGAGCCCCAAACGGCGGCGGTGGAGGAGGGCCACCAGTAGTTGTATGAGGATCCGTGCGTATAGCACGTGTAGGCGCCGAGGTTTTCTTTTTCTTGGATAATTTTAGGTGCGCAAGCTCTGTGCGAGCTGCACGCATATGCTTCTTCAGAACCTCTGCAGCGGCATCGGATACACATGCAACTTTAGCCAAGCTTGTAAAATCCATCTGCATGTTTTTTTGTCGCACTAGCCTTTTTGACAAAGGTGGCATTTCATCCTGTGGCACTTCCGCGGTGGTGGGCACACCAGGAACTGCCAGGGGAGTCCACCTACGAATGATGTAGTGCGCTGGTATTACATCCACTCCAAGGTGGGTAAATACCTTCAGGATATGGCAGCAAAGGATACCATCTCTGTCCATCTTGCAGCACTCACAAAAATAGTTGCCTGCATCACTTTCCACTGATACAAAATAGTGCCTGGATCCATATTTTGCAACCCACTCCCGGTTAGGCTCAAGCTCATATAAATGTGGACCACGGGGGTGTACATTGTACCTTCCAATCATCTCAAACTCATCCCGAAACTTCCTGTACAAGTCTCTTGTGTAGGCTTCATATGCTTGCTTTTCGATGGGGAAATGTGACCACAATTCAGTTTCCAAGTGCTCTGTCCTATAATCTTGCGCACCCTCCCGGACAAGCACATAGGTTTGAATCTTCTCATATTGCTTCACAAAGTTTAGGATAGAACCGTGCGGGTTCACATATCGCTTGAGGACAGCATTGAACCCTTCGCTTCATTGTGTTGATTGCAAGAATGGGAAGAACCTACGCTTGAAGTAGAACGGCACCCATGTTTGACGGTACTCATAGAGTTTGTCAAAGTGTGTGCCATTTGCAGCCTGATATTTGGTCATTAGAGCAGCCCAACTTGCCTCAAATTCTTCTGGTGTGAAGCTAAAGTCTACACACTCGTTGAAATCCTTTGATAAACCAGGGTTCCTTCCCAACATTGCCCCAAGCTTCTCTTGAGATTTTTTCATTATATGCCAACGACATCGCCGATGCACACTTGTAGGGAAAATGTTCTTAATTGATTCAGCCATAGCAATATCTTGGTCAGTTATGATGTTGTCAGGAGCTCGGCCATTCATTGCTTCAAGGAATGCACCAAACAACCAATCAAAGCTCGTTTCCAATTCTTGCCTAACAAATCCACACCCCAACATGAATGACTGCCCGTGGCGGTTAATGCTAATGAACGGTGCAAACGGCATGTTATACATGTTTGTCATGTATGTCGTGTCAAAGGAGACACAATCATGGTAAGCCTCAGCATACGCTCTGCGAGCTGCTCCATCAACCCAGAAAATATTGACAACCCTATCCTCCTCATCATATTTGACCTTGTAGAAAAAATCAGGGTCCATTCTCTGTTGATCCTTGAAGTAAGCAACTGTCTCAATCATATCTCCTTCCCTCTTGCCATCTTGTTCAAGCCGGATTTCAGATTTGATATTGCTTTAGTTGCATAAGGCACGATTAGCTCTGACCCATAAAATTCAGACATGATGTTTGTCATACGCCCTGCAACAATACATGAAAAAATTAGGCTTTGTTTGCATGAAGAAACACAAAGCAAGCTAGTTATTCAAATTACTAACTACCACAGAAACTCGTGAAGTTGCTTACACTACAAGAATCACAAGTTGCCTACTTTCTTATACAAGAACTTGCCTCGCCTCTAGGATGCCAAGGGTTTGTTTTTCCTTTTTCTATAGGTTGTACAATGGGCTAAAATAGACTGTATTCTTACATGGGACGCAAAGGTAAACACAATAAGTATGTGCAAGCAACTTGCTTAAAACAGAACAAGCAACTTGCAGGGAGCAAAAAAGGCAACTCCGTGTAAATTATTTTTTGAGAGGACCCACAAAGTTTGCCTACTTAATTGCAAGCAATTTTGTAGAAACCACAAAAAGTTCCCCATGTGATACCAGATTAGTTGGCAAAAACAGGAACTAAGTACAAGCAACTTGCAAAATAATAACAGGAAACTTTATGAAAAAATTCTCCTAAGAAAACAGAGTTTTTTTGGTTGAATGTATGCACAGACCTGTGGTCAAATTACAGTTATGAAGATTCTTCAGGAATAGTTTTTCTTCCGGAGGAATCCCTTGATGTGATTGGAGGTACTTAGTTAGTGATGGTTTGTCAACCAATGCATGATTGTGTTCACGAACAAAGAAAATCACCTCCCACCGGCTGTCCATTAACTTCACAACCATTCTTGCTCTGCACCCTGTTTGGACTATTGTATCTCGCTTTCTTTTCTTAGGTTTCTTCTTCTTTTTACACTCATCATCAAGGAAGACAATCTCATCATCCTCAACATCATTGCCATTTGCATTCAAATCTTCAATCACATCTAGGACAGGGGCAGTTTCCGCACCTCCGTCATCAACTTTCGGTTTTCGGTATTTGTTGCAAAAAAATTGTTGCTTCTCCAGCAAACCAGATTTTGTTGATTTCCTGGAAGTGTTCATCTTGATTGAAAACCCAAGTCGGAGAGCATAGGCATTATAGTGTTCTTTTGCACCCTCGAGAGTATCAAACCTCATGCCTATGAAAGGCTCTTTTGGTTGTGACCAAGCTTCATCATCATTGTCATTTCCCACAACACCCTGTCCAATAGTTCCACCTGTCTCTCCAATTGTGGTGGTGTCATCAAAAGTATCACCTTCTGTCTGCATAGCTTCTTCAGGTGCAGCAGGAGCATGTTGGGTGCTGATGGGATTAGGCGATTCCCCTACAACTTCATTGTAGACACCACCAGGTAGTGGGGCATTAGGCTGCGTGCAGTACATGGGGTCTTCAACTCCAATTCCACCCGTAAAACGCACTTCAGAATGACCATCATCATCAGGCATTTCATTTAAGTCAATCATCTCCACCCTGTTTTGACAAAAAAGGAAATAATGATTGTACAGGCAACTTAATAAGGCAACTCTAGAAGCAAATGTTCAATACAGATTTGATGCAATAACGAATGTTCATTTTCTGTTTTTGCACTAATATCTTTCAATGCCTTTCATTCTGCAACTATGATTTATGATTCTGTTTATCCTTTGTTCTTTCTGTTTATCCTTTGTTCTTTTATCAGGAAATGCGAAAAAGCGAAAGAGATGGTTTATGATTCTCCATTTTCTTCGTGTCTGAATGAAGTTATAGTGGCAGATATATGAACAAGGCAGAAGAATACTATGTAGTCTTTCTTATACTATTATGAAGTTCACTTGCCTAATGTCTCATAACTTTCTGGTTCACTTCTGCCAAAGTTCTATCTGGGGTTGCCACAGGTTTTGTATACATGATTCACAATTACTGAAGCACCGTTTCTTATTGGTAGTAAGGTTGTGAAGTTGGCAAGGAAGTCGAAAAGAAGGCAACTTATTAGGTACTTCTCTCCACCCATCTCTCATGCTACATATCTTTTTCTGCATTACTGAATAAAAACTTCTTTGTTTATAGCACTTGCATGCAGTAGAAACAAGACTTGCCTACATTTGTATTACAGTACTTGCCCACATTTTTTATCTCATCAACTTGGCTAGCCCCACTATACATGAAATTTTACATCTGATCTTGAATTTTTTTTCACAATGCCCAAAAGAAGGCATCTTATTAGGTACTACTATCTGTTCTAGAACAAGACTTGCCTACATTGCATTACAGCACTTGCCTGAACTAGGACAAGACTTGCCTACATTACATTACAGTACTTTGCCCAATTTTTTTACACTACAACATTTGCCTGCGAAAAGAACATGATTTGCCTACATTTTTCCCAAAAACTAGTGCAAATGCATACATCCCAACAAAAACTAGGGGGGGGGGGGGAAACAGAACTTGCCTGCAGATATAACTCAACTTGCCAACCCTGTCGACTCAACTTGCCCACAAGCATGTGTTTTTTTGGAACAACACCTGCTTTTCCAGATCTGAGTCTTTTGCTAACCATGTGGATGCTAATTCTTTACAATTCCTATGCTTTTTTGACCTTTTTTTTGTCCCTCCTATGTCTTATGCTTTTTTTGACTTGCAAATCCTTTTTTTTTTTGGTGCAGCAAAGAGGTTGGCCATGGGGGGAAGGATGAACATACACTTACCAGCAGATGTAGGAGAAGGCAGGGCTAACAGGGGAGGAGGTGTGGGGCAAGAGTTTCCTGGTAGGTGCTGTTGGATTTTTGAGGCTGGGTCAAACTTCAGCTGTAGCCATGGAGTTCTGAATCTAGTGTCAATGGCGTTCTTGGGGGGGGGGGGGTGGACGAGGGGACGAAGAAGGGAGCCACCGCGTCAGGTTGGGGAGAAAAAGGAGGATGAAGGAGGCGCCCACCAAGGGCTAGCGTAGGACCGACGCGCGATGTGTATCCCCTGTTTTCTTTTCTGTTAGGCATGTGCAGGGAGGAGAATCCCCTGTTTCCTTACGACAACTGGCAGGGGGCTGTCTCCCTTGCCTTTTCTGGGCGTGCGCCCAGACCAACCAACGAGCCAACGGATGCTGGCGAGCAGCGTCCCTTCCTCTACATGTTCAATACCGCAGCACACACACTCCTCACTCTTTATAAGCACCAACCCCCTCCCTTGAAAGAAAAGATCTCGCACTCGAAGTAGAGAGGAGCTAGGAGAGAGTTTGATTAGCTAGCGAGAAGATAGGCATCCCCTTCATGGCTGGCCTGAGCGTTCTCCTAGAGACCCACGAGAGCAACTCCATCAAGGCCAAGATCATCAGCAAGGCCACTCTCCATAGCCCCAAGATCTCCTCGTCCCCTTGGTCGCCGGCAGCGAGGCCCACCGCAAGCACGGGTTCCTTCTTGCAGCGCTGCTTGCTGTGCCACAAGGATCTAGCCGAGAACAATGACATCTACATGTACAGGTTAGCTAGCTAGATTGCACGTGCAGCTGCATCAAGAAGCTACCTCCTATATAATCGATGCACAACCGATCTAGCTAGTTTGTTCGTTCATGTCTGATGTAGATCCATGGTACTACTGCAGAGGTGACAAGGCGTTCTGCAGCGTGGAGTGCCGGTGCAGGCAGATCTTCATGGACGAGGACGCCGGCAGCAGCTTCTGCGCCAAGGGCGCCTCCACCGCCGCCGTGCGGTCCGACCGCCGCGCCAGTGCCACCGGCGGCGGCGTGAGCTTCGCGTTCTGATGTGCTGCCTCCAACACCAAGCAACCGGATGCACTTAGTGCTAGCACGTAACGTACGTGTGCAAAAGCAAGAAGAAAAGAAAAGAGAGCGGTTTAAAGAATGGAGTTAAGTACTACCGCCGTTATGTGACAGCTCGTCGGCAGGGGCCCACAGGCGACGGGGAGCGTACGTGTCTCATGGCCGTACCTAACGGATAAGATGGCCGGACAGCTGGCCCCACCTGACGCGGATCAGGATCCAGTAAACTGACGACACTTTTTTTTATTCTTTTATTATCATATCACGTCTCTCCTCTCTTCGGTGGGGATTAGCTTCTGCGCGAAGATCAACTAGAACTTACTGTTAATCATGGTGAGAGGATGAGCTGACTGAGGCAGCTTGCAATCTTTTTGTTGGTAGCTTACCACGTCAGCCGCTTGGTGGCTGACTGAGGCGGCTGTGGATGTGGTTGTGTGATACGTACAAGGATGGAGTGATTGGGATAGAGAGTTTGACATGCCTGGCGCCTTGCGATTTTGTATTCTATTTCTGGGTGTAACAGTGCTAGCCGGCATTAATTGGTGTATGTGGTTTGAAGCTTTGGATAAGAATTTTGCGTTAATAATGGCAACTCCCTCTTTTTCATGCTTTCTATAGTTTGTTGGACCGTAAGCTTTTCTAATTGGAACGTTTTCCATTGGGCCTTCCCTCTTTCTATTGGGCAACAAAAATAGTATGTCTATTACTCCCTTCGTTCCTAAATATAAGTTTTTTAGAGATTTCAATATGGACTACATACGAAGTAAAATGACTGAATCTACATTTTAAACTATGTCTATATGCATCCGTATCTAGTCCATATTGAAATATCTAAAAAGACTTATATTTAGGAACGAAGAAAGTACAAGATAAAGGTTATGTGAAAGAGAAACAACAAGTTCGAAACACTATCAGGAAAATACGTTCTAAAGTGCTTGCACTCGGACATATACATCCGTATCTAGTCCATATTGGAATATCTAAAAAGACTTATATTTAGGAACGGAGGAAGTACAAGATAAAGGTTATGTGAAAGAGAAACAACAAGTTTGAAACACTATCAGGAAACACGTTCTAAAGTGCTCGCACTCGAAACACTTGCTACGCGACAAAACCCCGCTACCACTGCCATCATTACAGGCGGTATGGAAAGATAATAGGGACAAGCAAAATAGAAGTAGCAACCAAGCTCCATCAACATTATCACAAGCACCGCACCCAAGTGCACACGAGCCAGCTCTAAGACCTTCTATGACAACCACTTCAATGTGTCACAGTCCACTTTCTTGTGCAAATATGTCCAATACGAGGGCAACGAACAAGCATAGAACACCACTTTCAAAGGATGAGCACATGTCAGGGTGATAAAAAGTAACCTTGTTTGGCAAAATCCATAAAATCCAACAAACAACCAACAATGACAATGCCACGTCCACGGGGCATAGCAACAGAGGGAAGACTCGGCCGAGAGGCCACAGGGTGGCCCACGACTATCCTAGAACGCATCATCGGTGTGGAGTACAAGACAAGGAGTTTGTGCATATTGGGCGCAACCGCCTTAGATTAATTATATCATAATTGAAACGCAAAACGCCCCGTAGCCATTTTACAACAAAAAAACCCATGGGCTCCCACGATCGTGAAGGCGATCTGGCGGCGGTGGCAAGGGAGCGCGTGTGATGGCGGCGACAGCGCCGGCGAAGCCGGGAGGAGGGGCCGATCCTCCTACAGTGGGCCTCATCGGGGGCCTCTTCAGCGCGAGTGATTGGGAGGAGATTCGAGCAAGATCGTGGCGGATTCTACGCGGGGCGGCGGATCGAAGAAACTGCCTGAAGATTTCGAGGAGAAGAGCGTCGGAGTTGTTTGGTAATTTGGAAGGTGAGATCCTCTCTAATCCTTTCGGGGGAGGATCGAAACGATCTTCTGGATCTTTTGTTGATCCGGTTTCCGCGGATTTGGCTGGCTCTGGTTCCGGAATTTGTGTTGAATGTAATGGGGATTTGGATACTGAGCTTGTTAATTTGGAAGGGCAATCAAGTGCAGTAGGAATCAGCGAGAAATTTCAGCATGGAGTAGCCATGCCTTCGATTATTTCTTTGGAATCTGATGGTGTTTTCCTTATAATAGGGGGGAATAGAGTAATATACTTTCATGATTCTAAGGCAGTATTTGTAGAAATGAACGTTTTTTCATCCTGCCAGATGACAGTAGGAGTCATCAGCGTGAGCTGATTGATGCACCGATTGTAGTTTTTTGCTGTTGGCGTTTACGATCCATATGAGGGAAAGGGAGCTATTTTCGCTGTAGTTATTAGGAAACTGAACATTTATGGCTTATTACTCATGGTTATTAGCATCGATTCTGTTTTTGATATGGGAGAGGTCGTTTGGAAGGGAACCTTGGCCTACTATATCTATGGGCACGGGAAAGATCGGGCCTCTTCACCTATCCTACCACTACACACTCATCCGTTCTCTGATCCTTCCATCCCTTGCGGCGGCTTAGAGAGGTGGTCCATGGTGGGTCAGGGAGGGTTTGTGAGTAGTGCTTTGGGGAAGAAAGTTGTGAGTGGTGTGAGCTCCAGGGGGGTGACGGATGCAGCGACGGGAATGCGCTCTTCACCGGCCATCGACCAAGCTGGCTCCTCTCTTCGCCGACCTCTTGTCATTGACATGGAGGCTGCCCGCAAGGCTATCAGCGGGCTCCTGGTGGTAGGGCGCCTTCTATCCCCTTTCCAGGTCAACCCGAGGGTCATAGTCGATGACCTCCGGAGCACGGCTTGGAAGAACCAGGGTGTGGTCACCATCCAGGAGGTGGCCAGCGACGACGGGAGGTTCATCCTCAATTTTGCCGCTCAGAGTGACTGTCGGTTTGTGCTTAAGGCGTAGCCATGGCATTTCAAGCGGTACGGCCTCATTTTCACCGAGTTCGACAGCAAGGGCGACCAGGCGGAGGTCGACCTTGGCGTCATGACCATTTGGGTCCAGGTACGCGATCTCCCGTTCGAGTTTAAGACGGAGAGTGTAGGGTGGTCTCTCGAGGATCAACTGGGAGAGGTGCTAGAGGTTTCGCACTGAAACCATGTAATTGTTGAGAAATATCTGCGTGTGCGTGTGAAGATATTATTGCATGAGCCTCTGAAATGCTCTGTAGAGATTACCCCTTTAGGTAGTTGAAAGATCTTTAAATATGATGTAAAGTATGAGAAACTACCTTTGTACTGTGATTGTTGTGGGATAGTGGGTCATACATCAGAGAGGTTTTGTAAAATTCCAAGAGAGGAGAGAGTAGTTTGTTTTCCCAGAAACCTTAGTGTTGAGTCCTACCGGAAGAGCCAAGGTGCTAGCAGGAGAGGTCTCCTCTTCGGGAACTACGTTCGCGGCGGCAACAACTCGACTACAGGCATCGTCAACAACAACATCGCCAAGGCCACTGATGTCGTCAAGGTGGCCACTACCATGAGCGGGCTCACGGTCTCTGATAAGGGGGCCGCTACTTCTGTCAAGATGAACACTAGCCAGGAGGGCCGGACGCAGGGGATCATGGCGCCTACCCCGGCGGGTGCGCCGCTTGGTCAGGAGGACTAGGCGGGCGCGCTAGCTGATTCAGCCAGGCGGGGCCTGGAGGTCCAGGGCCGCGTGACCATGCTGGAGTCACGCCAGAATGTAGAGGTTGACCAAAGTCAACTTTGTTATGACGCTGTACATGCCCAAAGTACACATGCAGGTCACTCGGCTGTGATTTCTCATGCACAGGTGAAGCCGAGGAAAACTCCACCGCATGGAGATGGTGCTGGCGAGCTTCTTTTTCAGCCGGGGATGCTGGAGGCGCTCTCTAGCGCTGTTGCAGCAAGAATCGCTACGGCCGGGGGTGATACAGAGAAGAATGCTCTACCATTTAAATTCAGTGCAGCAAAAAATCCTATGCGGGGCAATTCAAAAAGAAAGATAAAAAGAAAGGGGGGGGGGTCAAACAGAGCTGAAGATGCGCGCAAGCAAGTGCTAGGGAAAAAAGGGGGCATTCTTTTGGGGCTCATCCAACGGGCAGTGACTTAGAGTTTTCTTTTGAGAAAGAGATGGATAGTTATGAGCGCATCTTATATGGTGATGTAAACGCCACATCCAAACGGGTGTGCGCGGGTAGAGTTTTAGCAGTCCAGGATGAGGAGGGCGGGGTTACACATGTTGCAAAGGAGACTGATGAGAAGGAGGAAGAGTACGTGCCGCGGGGTGGGGAATCAGTAAGCGAAGACAAAGATGAGATTGGCACATCGGCGGTCTCTTAGGAGGAGGACCGCCGGGCCAAATGAAAATCCTAGGCTGGAACTGCCGTGGTATGCTCTCCAACACGACAGTTCGTGAGCTTCTGGATCTACAGAAGCATACAAGGGCAGATTTAATTTTCCTTTCTGAATCCCATTTGAATAATTGTAAAGCCGATGAGCTTCGTTGCGTATTAGGTTTTGATTCTATGTTTGTAGTGGAAAGTGATGGTAAGGCCGGTGGCCTCGCTTTGTTTTATCATGAGTCCAATAAAATTGAGTTGACTATGTCTCGCCCCATTTTATTGATATTGTTTTTATGTATGAGAATGTGGTTCAGTGGCAGTTCACGGGCTTCTATGGTCATCCGAAATGGAGTGAACACAATCTATCTTGGGATGACATTCACAATTTACATAGTAAGAACAACCATCCTTGGGTGGTTTTGGGGGGATTTTAATGAAATTTTATATCCCTCGGAAAAAGAGGGTGGTGTAGCTAGACCACTTGGTATGATGAGAGAGTTCCGGTAATGCCTAATGGGATCTAGGCTATAAGGGGGACATGTTCACTTGGAGGAGAGGCGAAATACGTGAGCGCCTTGATCGGGCAGTCTGTAACTTAGCATGGGCAAACAAATTTCCATGAGCGGAAGTTATCAATGAAGAACATGTCCATTCTGACCATCGCCCAATTGTACTGGATATGGAGTACTGGGATGAAAAAAATCTTTAAATGCCCAGAGGGGCGTGTTAAACAATTTGAGGCGAGATGGTTGAAGGAAGAGACGGTCACTGAAATCGTTAAGGCATCTTGGGAGAAAGCAAAGCTAGCAGGTATTGGACCCTCACTTGCTAACCGTACGAGAGCAGTGCACGCCGATCTACATACTTGGGACCAGGAAACGCTAAAGGGACCAAAGGTGAGAATTAGAAAATTAAAAAAATAGTTGGAGAGACTAAGGCGTGGCCCATTGAATACAGAATCTTGATGTTGTCCGAAGGATATTATTGTGGTAATTGAAAATATTTTGGAGAAAGAAGAAATATTCTGGTTACAGAGAGGATGGGCAAATTGGTTGATGCACGGGGATCGTAATACGTCATTCTTTCATAATGCTGCCACAACCAGGAAAAAAGAAATAATATAAAGAAACTATTAGACAAGTCTGGAAACTGGTTAACGGATAAGGATTTGACGAATCATATTACTGGATATTTTACAAGGCTTTTTACATCGGAAGTTCAACACCTGAATCAAGATGTTTTATCACTTGTTCGAAGGAGAGTGTCAAACGAAATGAATGTTGCTCTACTCGCCCCTTATACAACGGAAGATGTTCGCAAGGCTTTATTCAATATTGGGGACTTGAAAGCTCCAGGGCCGGATGGACTCCATGCTATCTTCTATAAAAGGTTTTGGCCCATGCTGGGGGAAGACTTAATTGAGGAGGTTCTGACAGCAATCAACACATGCACTATACCGAAGGGTTGGAATGATATGGCGATCGTGATGATTCCTAAAATTAATACACCAGAGAAGGTAACCCAATTTAGGTCGATCAGCTTATGTAATGTGCTATATAAAATAATTGCAAAAATGGTGGCTTCTCGATTGAAGGCTTTTTTACCAGAAATTATTAGCCCAACACAGAGTGCATTTGTACCGGGTAGATTGATAACGGATAATATTTTAGTGGCCTACAAATGTTTTCACACAATCAAGAACAAAAGAGAGGGTAGAGAGGGCTTGTGTGCTATAAAACTTGATATGCACAAAGCCTATGATAGAGTTGAGTGGACTTTTTTTTGAAGGAGATTATGTTGAAATTGGGTTTTCGTCGTGAGTGGATTAACTTGATTATGCAATGCGTCTCAACCGTAGAATACAAAGTAAGGATCAATGAAGAGGAAAGTGAGAGATTTAAGCCCACGAGAGGGTTGAGACAGGGGGACCCGCTATCACCATACCTTTTTTTGCTGTGCACAGAAGGATTGAATGCCTTGCTTGCGCATGTTGAGGAGAATGGAAACATATCAGGAGTTAAAGTTTGTAGAGACGCCCCGCCAGTCACAAATCTTCTCTTTGCAGATGACTCATTGATATTAATGAAAGCCAACCGACATAATGCGGAAAACCTGAAATCAACACTAGATTTATATTGTGCAGCGTCGGGATAGCTGGTAAGCGTTGAAAAATCCAGTATTTTCTTCAGCCCTAATACAAAGGTAGAGATCAGAGAACAATTGTGTACAACGCTAAATATAATGACGGAGGCTGTCACTGATAAATATTTGGGCTTACCAGCAAATGTGGGTGTTGATAAAACAGACTGCTTTAGTTTTCTGATTGAACGTATTGTTAAGAGAATTAGTGGTTGGAAGGAAAAATTACTATCTGCCGGGGGGAAGGAGATCCTATTAAAGGCGGTGATCCAAGCCATACCTACCTATGAAATGTCGGTCTTTAAAATTCCTAAAAAAATTGTAAAGGAATCATTGACGCGATGTCGCATTACTGGTGGGGAGACAAGGAGAACCAGAAGAGGATGCATTGAATGGCTTGGTGGAAAATGTGTGTACCAAAAAACCAAGGTGGAATGGGATTCCGTGACATCCACTGTTTCAACCTGGATCTTGCAAAACAGGCATGGCGTCTCCTTGATAATCCTGAATCCTTGTGTGCTACTATTCTAAGGGCCAAGTACTATCCTAATGGTGATTTGTTGAACTCCAAGCCAAAGCATGGTGCTTCCTTCACATGGCAAAGTATTATGGCAGGCATCACTACTCTCAAGCGAGGTTATATTTGGTGAGTGGGGGTGGACATAACATCAACATTTGGGAAGATGCTTGGATCCCAAATTGTGCCACTAGGAATATTGTGACCCCTAGAGGGGGGCACTTGTTACCAAAAGTCGTAGATTTGATTGACCCGATCTCCAATAATTGGGATGAGGACCTGATTAGACAAACTATGTGGACCATTGACGCACAACGGATTCTTTCAATCCCAATTTCGCAACATAATATGGTAGATTTTATTGCCTGGAGTTATATGAAAAATGGTATGTTTTTTGTACGGTCTACTTACTCTGTGGAGTGGAACTATTAGTATGGGAGCAAACTAAAATATTCCAATGGGATGGGACGGAGCACATCTAACCCTATATGGTGTCAGATATGGAAGTTATCTTGTCCGGCTAAGGTCAATTTTTTTATGGCGGACACTACATGGCACTATCCCATGTCAGGCAACACTCACTAATAGACACATGAAGGTCTCGCCCTCTTGCCCTACCTGCTCTCAGGGTGTAGAAGATACAAAACACTTGCTTTTCCTCTGTAGAAAAGCGAAGGAGGTTTGGAAAAGGCTAGGGTTGGATATGATTATTGAGAGAGCTTGTGAGATTGATCGTGCTGGAGAGGTAACATTGGAATACCTATTACTCCTTCCAGATCAACATCCGTGCATTATGGGGTATGAAAATGTTCGAGAAATGATACCTATCTCAGTTTGGTATCTATGGTGGGAAAGACGGAGATTAGTGCACAAGGAATTAACTCAAAATGCGACTCAGATCTCAATGGGGATCATAGCTCTTACATATAATTTTGTAAATGCATCATCTTCAAAGGCGTCCTTGAAAAATGGGGGTTGGCAATGTCCTTCTAGGGGCTTTGTGAAACTCAATGTTGACGCCTCTTTTGACTATGACTTGTTGGAGGGTACAATGGGGCAGTACTGAGAGACGACAAAGGTAGGTTTATTGCAGGAGGGAATGGAGAGATAGACTACTACGCGGATGTTCTCATGGCAGAGGCCTTAGCTCTCAAATTTTTCCTAAATTTAGCGCAAAGGGCGGGATGTAATCGCCTAATCATCAACTCTGACAATCTGGAGGTGATTGAGTCCATGCAGGACGGAGGACAGTCAGTGGGAGCGGCGGCGACAATCTTGGTTGACTGCTATCACTATGCTTGTGATTTTATCATGACTAAATTCGAACATTGTAATAGAGAGGCAAATAAAGTAGCACATGAACTTGCTAGATTAGCTAGATTTTTTTCAACTTCGGATTGGTTTGAGGAGCCTATTAGTGAAATTGTAACGTTTCTCACAAACGATGTATTGGTTATTGCTAATGAATAAAATTTTGTTTTAATTCAAAAAAAAAATCATATCATAATCGATTCAGACTAATGTAACCCAACCTCGTGCCCCAACATAAGGAGAGGCAACTCCCCCCTCCCCGTCTCCTATTGGTACGACATCATTGCTATTCCAATTTGTCCCATTGAAATTTTGTAGGTGGTTATTGAAGGATACATCCAAGGAATTGCGATGGGCTTCCGCATAACCAGTTGGAATTATAGATTTATGCATAAATTATCTCCTTTCTCCAAATGGCTCAACTCAACAAGAGATGGCAACTTTCGCTCAACAGCCCGGATAATGCTTATCTAAAGTTGAGAGGAGATTTACTAAACCTATCAATCTTTTCCCAAATCATGTAATACTTCATATATTTATAATGGATTGAACGACGAATTTAAATCTGTTACTGATATTAGCGCATGAAGGAAAGATGCCCTAGAGGCAATAATAAAGTTGTTATTTATATTTCCTTATATCATGATAAATGCTTATTATTCAAGCTAGAATTGTATTAACAGGAAACTTGATACATGTGTGGATACATAGACAAAACACAGTGTCCCTAGTATGCCTCTACTAGACTAGCTCGTTAATCAAAGATGGTTAAGTTCCCTAACCATAGACACGTGTTGTCATTTGATGAACGAGATCACTTCATTAGGAGAATGATGTGATGGACAAGACCCATCCGTTAGCTTACATAATGATCGTTAAGTTTTATTGATATTGCTTTCTTCATGACTTATACATATTCCTTTGACTATGAGATTATGCAACTCCCGGATACCAGAGGAATGCCTTGTGTGCTATCAAACGTCACAACGTAACTGGGTGTAAAGATGCTCTACAGGTATCTCCGAAGGTGTTTGTTGGGTCGGCATAGATCGAGATTAGGATTTGTCACCCAAGTATCAGAGAGCTATCTCTCGGCCCTCTCGGCAATGCACATCATGATAAGCCTTGCAAGCAATGTGACTAATGAGTTAGTTGCGGGATGATGAGTTACCGAACGAGTAAAGAGACTTGCCGGTTGTTGGATTTCGGGTTCCGGAAAAACCCTCGAGGTTCAAACACTGGGGTGCACACAAAGATCTCTCCTCCCCAAGCACACACCCTCACCGCGATCTCAAGGCTCAGCGCGTCGAACTCGCAGAACAAAGGGACACAAGATTTATATTGGTTCGGGCCACCGATGTGGTGTAATACCCTACTCCAGTGTGGTGTGGTGGATTGCCTCTTGGGCTGAGGATGGACAGTTACGAGGGAAGAACAGCCTCCTGAGGAGAGGTGTTCTTGTGCTTGGTGAGCTTGTGTGGTTCTAGAATCCCCCCTCCTACTGTGGTGGCTAGTCCTATATCTAGAGGCCCGGGTCCTCTTCCCAAGTGTTTAGGTGGGAAGGGATGCCACAACAGCCAAATTTGAAGGGAGACAACGAGTACACGTTGTCCTGACTAAAGGTGGTCTTCGCCTACCAAAGGCTCTGGTGGTGACGCCGTCTTGGGATCCACGGTGACCTCTGTCCTGTTGTCCTGCTGGTCTTGGTCTTGTTGCACCGATATGGAAACCTCTGCTTGATGCCTCGGGACTCCGCGCCTGTGCCTGCCTCTTTAGTACCAAAGAGGAAATAAGGACACTGTGCGCGCTGGCGCCCGCCTAGCCTTGGTCGTCATGGCTTTTGTCACAGGAACCTCATGAGGTTCCCCTTGCGTTGATCTCTCCACCCCTCGCGAGCCAGCCTAGTAAGGCCGCCCCCGAGGAGGTCTTGCGTCATCCGCCTCACGAGGCTTGGCCCCTCGCGAGGGTCTTGAGTGCTTGCTGGTGAAGATGTGCCGTACTGGGGCGCTGGTGGGGCCATGCCGTGGGCTGCAGGCAGGCGAGTCTGGGGACCCCGGTTCCTAGGATGTCGATAGTAGCCCCCGGGCCCAAGGTGCGCTCGGACTTGGCTTCTAGGTGAAGCCGAGGGGAAAGTGCGGAGCGCCGTGGGCCCCAACAACCTGCGGCTCGTTTGATGCGTGGCGATTGATTGGACGTGGGCGTCTCCGCTTCCCCATGCTGCCTCGGTAACCGCCTGACTTGAGAAGTCCCTGATACATGCAGAGAAAGATCATCATTACCAGTGATCGTGGGGGTCGCCGGTTGGCCCTTCTCCTGCTATAAATGGGGGCGTGGGCGGAGCCCCCGTTGCCATCTCTTCCTTCTTCGCTCGCTTCTTCTCCCTTGCTTCATCGCTAGCGGCGGCACTCATGGCACTTGTAAAGAGGTTTTCGGCCACAGAAAAGGGGAAGGCCCGTCAGGAGGGACCCGGCTCACCGCCACCCAAGAGGGGGCGCGGGCGGCCGTGTAAGCACGCCGCAACACCCGGCGTGGCCCCTTGTGGCCGCGGCGGAGCCTCCTCGCGCGGTGGGGGTCGCCCAGGTCGCGGCAGCCCTGTTGATGAAGTGAGGCGCACCATGGTTGTACAGCCTCCCCGTTCATGCTTCCATTCGGTGGAGGTGCTGCCGGAGTTCGTTGTGTGGTCGGAGAACCCGGCTGGCACCTGGCTTCAGCTCCCGCGCTTCTTCGCTGGCGAACTGCCAGCCGCGGGTCCAGGCGGTCTCTGGCTGCAGGCAGATGGCTGCTGCAGCAAGGCTTCGTGGGTCGCGGTGAAGGTCTCCATAGCGGGCAACGCTGCCCTAGCCCCCGGCTGGCAGACGTTTGCCCGCGCGCGCGGCCTGGGCAGACGGTGTACCCTCCACTTCAAGTATGATGGCGATGCGACCCTCTACGTGAGGGTGTTCGGGGAAGATGGTCGTTGCGTAGGGTGCTGCCCTGAGGACAACGACGGCGACGAGGTGCTCGGCCTTGGCGATGGTCGTGACGAGGGTGAAGGTGGACTTGTCTCCGGCGCCGGCCACGGCTTATCCAGCTAGAGCGACTCTTCCTTCGGTGACAGCTCCAGCAGTGGCGGTTATGACCGGCCACCACGCCGCCGCGCCCACTTCGAGGGTGGCAGCGGGTCGTCTCGTCGCCGCGCCCTAGTGAAGCGCGAGGAGAGGTCTGGCTGAACCCCATGAGCCTATCCTCGCGAACGGCTACGGGGGCACGCGCCACTTTTGTTTCGTTCTTCCTTTTCTTCCTGCATTAAGAGAGAGACAAGTATGGGGCCCCATGGGGGCGTGCAATGAACCATGATTTCCAAGTTGCTATGCTATGTTTATCATTCCCGCGTCATGTTGCAGTATCAGCGTTTTATGTTGGCGTGTAGAGATAACTTAGCTTGATGTGTCTGAAGTAGTTTCCACCTCGTGAGGCGCGCTTCTCCCTATACCTGGTGAGATCTACTGGCCGTTGGCTTGGGAGGCGTTGGGGAACTGCACAAATTCACTAGGAAACTCTTATTCTTCTGAGCCCTGGTCGCAAGTGCAGCCGACCATGACCCAGCGTCCGCATCGCGGTACCCGAGGGGCACGGATTGAGAGAGGTGCGCCAGCTTGCGAGCTCGAGCGAAGGTACCTTGCGAAGAACATGAAAAACGCTCACGAGTGCACCAGTCCAGCCCCCTCGCAAGGCATGTGAGGGAGAGGATGAGCCAAAACAAAGAAACGAGGGAAGAACATAGGAAGAGGCGATCAAACCAAGGCGACAAGAAACACTAGAATGCAAACTTTCATTAAGAAAAGGGGCAAACCAACTGCGGAAAGCAAATGAAAAGCCGCGTCCGGCACCTAGTCCAGTCTTCTTGTCTGCGAGTCTTCTCACTAGCGTGGAGCTAAGTGCTGCCACTAGGACGTGGGAGGAAGCCCTCGAGGCCCGAGGGCGGCACTCCTGAGACTCTGGGGCGTGTACAACCCCATACATTATTATGTGAGAGTGTCACGAGCGGAGACCTTCACAGGCACGGGGCCTTGCTTCACAGGCGCTGGGCCTTGCTTCATGGGTAGAACCTCCGGAGGTGCTGGATGTTCCAGGCGTTCTGGATGGGGACCCCGTCCTACGTCTCCAGGCGCACGACGCCAGGCCTAGAGATGCGGGCGACCCTAAACGGACCCTCCCACATGGGCAAAAGCTTATGCAACCCTTCCCTGGAGAGCACCCGCCTTAGGACGAGGTCGCCCACCTCGACCGTCCTGGAGCGGACGCTGCGGCAGTGGTACCGCCACAGCGCCTGCTGGTATCTTGCCTTTCGGAGCGTGGCTTCGCAGCGGCGTTCCTCCCCTAGCACAAGGTCCATCCCCCGCATGGTGTTCCGCTGCGTCTCATCGAACGCCAGGACCCACGTGGAGCGATGCTTGACCTCGTGAGGGAGAACCGCTTCTGCTCCGTAGACGAGGAAGAACGGGGTCTCACCTGTTGGCTTGGTGGTGGTGGTGCGGATGGACCACAGCACCGACTGGAGCTCGTCGTGCCAACCCCTGCCGCAGGCTTCAAGCTTCTTCTTGAAGGTCCTGGTCTTGAGGCCCCTGAGGACCTCCGCGTTGGTGCGTTCGGCTTGACCATTGCTCCTAGGACGTTCCACCGAGGCATAGCAGATCTGCGTTCCAAGGTTAGCACAATATGTCTTGAAGAGATTTCTAGTGAACTACGAGCCGTTGTTGGCGATGATGCGATCAGGGACCCCAAACCGGCTCACGAGACCCTTGATGAACTTGACCGCGGATCCAGCCAGGATGGTGTGGACAACTTCCACCTCCGCCCATTTGGTGAACTTGTCGATGGCGACATAGAGGTAGCGATAGCCCCCAGGCGCTCGAGGGAATGGGCCTAAGATATCCAGCCCCCAGACTGCGAATGGCCACGAGAGCGGGATAGTCTGGAGGCCCTGAGCTGGATGATGGATTTGCTTGGTGTGGAATTGGCAGGCCTTGCAGGACTTCACCAGCTCAGTTGCATCGTTGAGCGCCGTGGGCCAGTAGAACCCGCTGCGGAACGCCTTGCTGACGAGGGTTCGTGACGGCGAGTGGTGCCCACAGTCTCCGCCGTGTATGTCAGCTAACAACTCGTTCCCCTGTTCCCTAGAGATGCATCGCAAGGAAACATCATTTGGTCGCTTCCTGTATAACTCACGGTCCTGGATGCAGTATGCCGTAGCCTGTCGGGCCACGCGCTCCGCGTCCTCCTCTTTCTCCGGCAGCATCCCTTGCGCAAGGTATTCCTTGAACTCCTTGGTCCAACATCCCTCCTGAGGCTCGAGCGCCAGGAGTACGCGCGCTCCTGAGGTTGGGCTGCAGGCCAAGGCTCCCGAGGCAGGTGGCTGGGGGAGCTCCTCCCAAGGCGGCGTCGGCCCCGAAAGCGGAGGTACTGCCGACGGCTTGAAGAGCTGCTCCTCAAAGACGCCAAGCTCTTGAGGTTGTTGCTTGGGCGCCCTTTTGGCGATGTCGTCAGCCTCCTTGTTGGTGCCATGGGGCACGTGCTGCAACTCTAGACCCAGGAAATGCCTTTTCATTTTGCGTACCTCCGCGAGGCATGCCTCCATGTGCTCGTCCTTCGGCTCGTATACCTTGTTGGAGAAGTTGACGAGGAGCTGCGAGTCACCCCTGATGGTAAGACGCTTCACCCCCAGGGCCACCGCGGCCTTGAGGCCAGCGATGAGGCCCTCATACTCCGCGATGTTGTTGGAGACCTTCCCGCCTTGCTAGAAGTAGAGCTGTACGGCGTAATAGAGCTTGTCCTGAGTGGGCGAGATGAGCATTGCTCCAGCCCCCGCGCCCTGCCGTGCGAACGCGCCATCAAAATACTTGACCCAGCCATCCGGTGCTTCACTTCCTGGTGAGAGGGATCGGTCCTCGCCTGCTTCAAACCCTGGGGCGTCAGTCCATTCTGCCACGAAGTCGGCGAGGGCGGCTACCTTGATGACACTAGTTGTGCTGAACTCCAGTTGGAATGCTTGCAGCTCGATGTTCCATTAGGCGACTCTTCCAGCAGCATTGGGGCTTCTGAGTACCCTCTCCAGCGGGTAGGCCGAGACGACCTTGATTGGGTGACCTTGGAAGTAGTGGCGCAGTTTACGCGAGGCCACCAAAAGCGCGAGCAAGAGCTTCTGAGGCATGGGGTACCGTGCCCTTGCATCCCGCAGTACCGCACTGACGAAATACACTGGGTGCTCGACGAGGGTGGGAATGTCGGCAGAGCCTGCACCTGCCAGAAGTTGGGGCATCTCCTGAGGCGACGGGACCCCAAAAGCTTGGTCGCCCACTGGGCCCTCTGCCAGCCCGTGAATGCCGCCTTGTTGGGCCTGATCACTCACTGGTGTCACTACAACTTTTGCGGTGCCCTCTAGGTCCTGTATCGCATCGGCTGGGGGCACGACACGGTGCAGCAGCCCCTTGGCCTGGCGCTCCTCCCGAACCGCCACAAGAGCTGTGCTAGCGGAGTAGGGAGTGGCGGCAAGGTAAAGCACCAGGGGCTCAAGAGGGCGAGGCGCCACCATCACCGGGGGCTGGTCAGGTATCTCTTGAGGTCTTGAAACGCTTGGTCAGCCTCCGAGGTCCACTCGAACGGGCCCTTCTTCTTCATCAGCTTGAAGAATTGTAGGGCTCGCTCTCACAGCTTGGAGATGAAGCGCCCTAGTGAAGTCACGCAGCCGGCAAGCTTCTGCATCTCCTTGAGGGTTTGCGGGGGACTCATGTCTTCGATCGCCTTGACTTTCTCCGGGTTGGCCTCGATCCCCCAGTGGGACACAAGGAAGCTGAGGGAGTCCTGGACTAAGGGGTCCTCGGGCGTCTGGCCTGTTAGCCATGGGCCGGACTGATGGGCTGTGAAGATACGAAGACCGAAGACTGCACCCGTGTCCGGATGGGGACTCTCCTTGGCGTGGAAGGCAAGCTTGGCGTTGAATATGTAGATTGCTTTCTTTGTAACCGACCTGTGTAACTCTAGATCCTCCCGGTGTCTATATGAACCGGAGGACTTAGTCCGGATAGGAGACTCATTATCATAGCCATACAAGCTAGGCCTCTAGGGTTTAGCCATTATGATCTCGAGGTAGATCAACTCTTGTAATACTCATATTCATCAATATCAATCAAGCAGGACGTAGGGTATTACCTCCATAGAGAGGGCCCGAACCTGGGTAAACATCGTGTCCCTTGTCTCGTGTTACCATCGACCTTAGACGCACAGTTCGGGAACCCCTACCCGAGATCCGCCGGTTTTGACACCGACAGAAGCCCAGCAGCCTGTCGGAAGGGACAACAAACACGCACTTCTCCGGGTTGAGCCGCAGGTCCACCTAGTGCAGGCTCACGAAGGTCTCCTCCAAGTCCTGAATCAAAGTTCTTGCCTCCCGAGACTTTACCACAATGTCGTCAACGTAGGCTTCGGCGTTCCTCCCGAGCTGGTGACCCAGGGAGATGTGCATCAACCGTTGGAAGGTCGTGCCTGCATTGCGCAACCCGAACGACATGCAAGTGTATAAGTACACCCCGCACGGATTAGGAAGGCCGTATTCTCCACATCCTCTACCGCCATCTTGATCTGATGATAGCCCGAGAACGCATCCACGAAGCATAGCAGGTAGCACTCAGTGGTGGAGTCAACGGTCTGGTCGATGCGTGGAAGTGGGAATGGATCTTGGGGTCATGCCTTGTTGAGGTTGGTGAAGTCGACACACATGCGCTCCTTCCCACCTTTCTTTGGCACGACGACGTGGTTCGCCAGCCACTCGGGGTACCGAACCTCCCGAATGACACCTGCCGCCTCCAGCTTGCGGGTTTCCTAGACGATGAAGGACTGCTTCTCCATGGATTGTCGCCGCGCTTTCCGCCTCACAGGGCGCACATTGGGGCACACCCTCAAGTGATGCTCGATCACTCCTCTTGGGACCCCTACCAGCTGTTTGGGTTCCCATGCGAATACTTCCTTGTTTGCGTGCAAGAACTTCACCAATGCCTCCTCTTGGTCTGGGTCGAGGCTGGCACCTCAGGTGAAGGTGGCTCCAGAGGACCCATCTTCCTCGACCGACACCTGCTTGGTTTCTGCCCGATCTTGAGTGAACAACTGCTTCTTCTTAGCTGGCACATCCTCCTTGACCCCGGAGATGACCTCGTCGGCCGGTCGTGTTGGCACGGCGGTCTTGAGGGAAAGCCTGAGCGCTACCAGAGCTTCCTTGGTATTACCAACTATGGTGAGGACATCCTTGCTCCTGGGCATCTTCATGAGGTTGTAGGCCGGATGGGTCGCCGCCATGAACTGAGCCAGAGCCGGGTACCTGAGGGTGGCGTTGTACGGGAGGCCAATGCGGGCGATGTCGAAGTCGATCAGCTCGGTGCGGTAGTTGTCGCGGGTGCCGAACGTCACAGGGAGGCGGATTTGCCCCAGGGGGTTAGTGGAGCCGCCGCCGACCCCGGACAAGGGCTTGCTGGGGCGGAGCCATTCGGGCGGTACGTGAAGGAGGCTAAAAGCCTCCATGGAGAGCACGTTGAGGTCGGCACCGCCGTCGATGAGGGTCTTGGTGATGGCTACGTTGCAAATGGTGGGCGTGCAAAGCATTGGGAGCACCCCCGAGCCGACGGTGGTGATGGGGTGATCTCCTGAGTCGAAGGTGAGGTCGGCCTTGGGCGCCGCCCAACCCGGGGGGGAGGGGGGTGGGGGCTGCTGATAGGAGTGGTGCCGACCCGGCGAAAGAACTGCTTGGTGTGACGGTCCGAGGGGGGCGCTCGCGAGCCGCCTAGGAGGGCCGCGACAGCGAGGGTCGCCGGTGCCGCGAAGCGCGCGACGAAGAGCCCTCACAGCTCCTCCCAAGACTCCAGCGAGGATTCCGGGAGGGTGAGTAGCCAGGCGCGTGGTGCACCAGCGTGTGCCATGGGAAGCCAGTCGGCCATGACCCTGTCGTCGCCCCGGCCTTCATGATGGCCTCTTCGTACGCCAGCATGAAGGCTGACGGGTCCGCCGCGCCATCGTAACACGGTGGCATCTCCGGCTTGAACTTGAGCGGCCACCGTACTCGTCGCAGGGCGGGGGCAAAGGCTCGAAGCCCCCTGGCTCCGCCTTGGGCGCTCACCATCCTAGCATGGGGAGCAACACCGGCCATGGGGACAAGGCGTGGAGGTGGCGGAGCGCGGATCGACGAAAGGAGGGCTTCGGCGCACCCCTACCTGGCACGCCAAATGTCGGATTTTGGGTTCCGGCAAAACCCTTGAGGTTCGAACACTGGGGTGCACATGAAGATCTCTCCTCCCCCAAGCACTCACCCTCACCGCGATCTCAAGGCTCAGCGCGTCGAACTCGCAGAACAAAGGGACACAAGATTTATACTGGTTCGGGCCACCGATGTGGTGTAATACCCTACTCCAGTGTGGTGTGGTGGATTGCCTCTTGGGCTGAGGATGGACAGTTACAACGGAAGAACAGCCTCCTGAGAAGAGGTGTTCTTGTGCTTGGTGAGCTTGTGTGGTTCTTGAATCCCCCCTTCTACTTTGGTGGCTAGTCCTATATCTAGAGGCTCGGGTCCTCTTCCCAAGTGTTTAGGCGGGAAGGGATGCGACAACGGCAAAATTCGAAGGGGGACAACGAGTACAAGTTATCCTGACTAAAGGTGGTCTTTGCCTGCCAAAGGCTCTGGTGGTGACGCCGTCTTGGGCTCCACGGTGACCTCCTTCATGTCTACCTGCTGGTCTTGGTCATGTTGCACCGATATGGAAACCTTTGCTTGACATCTCGGGACTCCGCGCCTGCGCCTGCCTCTTTAGCGCCAAAGAGGAAACAAGGACACTATGCGCGCTGGCGCCCACCTGGCGCTCGCCTGGCCTTGGTCGTCATGGCTTGCGTCACAGGAACCTCGCGATGTGCCCCTTGCGTTAATCTCTCCACCCCTCGTGAGCCAGTCTGGTGAGGCCGCCCCCGAGGAGGTCTTGCGTCGTCCGCCTCGCAAGGCTTGGCCCCTCGCAAAGGTCTTGAGTGCTTACTGGTGAAGATGGGCCGTACAAGGCCACAGGTGGGCCATGTCGTGGGCTGCAGGCAGGCAAGTCTGGGGACTCCCATTCCCAGGACGCCGACACCAGTAACGATATTAAACTAGGTATAAAGATACTGATGATCGAATCGCGGGCAAGTAACATACTGATGACAAAGGGAATGACATATGTTATCATTACGGTTTGACCGATAAACATCTTCGTAGAATATGTAGGAACCAATATGAGCAGCCAGGTTCCGCTATTGGTTATTGGCCGGAGAGGTGTCTCGGTCATGTCTACATAGTTCTCGAACCCGTAGGGTCCGCACGCTTAACGTTCGATGATGATTTGTATTATATGAGTTATGTGATTTGGTGACCGAATGTTGTTCGGAGCCCCGGATGAGATCGTGGACATGACGAGGAGTCTCGAAATGGTCAAGAGGTAAAGATTTATATATTGGATGATAGTACTCGGACACCGGAAGTGTTTCGGAATGTTTTGGGTACATATCGGAGTACCAGGGGGTTTACCGGTACCCCCCCGGGGGGAATATATGGGCCATAGGAGGGAAGCACACCAGTCCACATAGGGTTGGAGCGCCCCTCATAGGGAAGGAGGCCGAGTAGGACTATGAGAGGGGGTGGCGCCCCCTTTCCTTCTTCCCCTCTCTCTCCTTCCCCCTTCCCCCCCTCCGGTAAAAGGAAAGGGGGGGAATCCTACTAGGAGCCCAAGTAGGACTCCTTCTACTTGGGGCTCGCCTAGGGCCGGTCTCCTCCCCCTCCCTCCTTTATATACGTGGGGCGGGGGCGCCTAGTACACACATAAATTGTTCCAAGCCGTGTGCGGCGCCCCCTCCACAGTTTATGCCTCCGGTTATATTCACGTAGCTTAGGTGAAGCCCTATGCGGATCACTTCACCATCACCGTCACTACAAAAAGAGACACATCCGTGACATTTTGGGCCAAACGAAATTTTTTTGTATCATACTTATGACACTTCTGTGACGATAATTGTGAAAAAACCTGGTATCATCATAGATGTGGTGGGCTCCTACTTCTATGACAAAAAAACATGACAGAAAATGGGCTTTTCGTCCTGGGCTGCCCGGAAACTCAGCTGCATGACATTCTTAGGGCCGTCCATGGCGGAAAAAATCATGGTAGAAGCGTGGGCGAGGAAAATATCGGGGTGTTCCCAGTTACGGTGGGTGGTCGGGGCCGAGCGATGCAAGGAGGTTTGCGCATTTCTCTCGTACACGCACGAGCGAGGCGTTCGCCTACTAAACCCGAGTAATTGCACTGCAGACTACGCGTTACTGAACCCTTCGATGGCTGTTAACTGAACCCGACCGAGCGATTCCTTCGCTACTGCTGCTAACTGAAGCCGATCGATGCTGCCTCTTGTAACGCCCCAGTTATAACTTTCCCAATTTGTACCCAACTCTTGCCGTTTCCGGCGTTAAGTTATATTTATTTCTCGGGTTCGGGTCTTTATCTCCGTGTGTTGTTTTCGTTTTCATGCATCTCATATCATGTCATCATGTGCATTGCATTCGCATACGTGTTCATCTCATGCATTCGAGCATTTTCCCCGTTGTCCGTTTTGCATTCCGGCGCTTCGTTCTCCTCCGGTGGTCATTTCTAGCTTTCTTTCGTGTGTGGGGATTAAACGTTTCCGGATTGGACCGAGACTTGCCAAGCGTCCTTGGTTTACTACCGGTAGACCGCCTGTCAAGTTTCGTATCATTTGGACTTCGTTTGATACTCCAACGGTTAACCGAGGGACCGAAAAGGCCTCGTGTGTGTTGCAGCCCAACACCCCTCCAATTTGGCCCAAAACCCACCAAACTCTGCTCCATCATCTCGAGCGTTCGATCACGATCGCGTGGCCGAAAACCGCACCTCATTTGGACTCTCCTAGCTCCACTTATGCCTATAAATAGAACCCCTTCGTTTTCGGATCTCTCTTCCCCACGAAACCCTAGCTTAAAAAAAACAGAGATCCCGCCGCCGACGGACATGTCCGGAGCCTAGCCGGACACGTCCGCCGCACCCCCTCGCCCACTCCCCAAGCGCCACGTGGCACCGGCCACACCCGCCGCCGCCGGGCCCGAAGGCCCGTAGCCGGCCCCCGACGCCGCCTCCGCGGGCCAGAGGAGCCCCGCGCCTCCCGGCCTCCTCCCGCCGCCATCTCCCTCGGCTCAGGCGGCCGGAGCCGCCACCGCCACCGCGCCGGACCCCTCCACCGTGCTCCATCGCCGGCCGCGCCGCTCCACTCCGTCCACCGCGCCACCGCGGGCCACGCCGCCGCCCGAGCCAGACCTCGCCGCCGGTGCCTCCGCCCTCGCCGCCCCGGATCCGGCCGGCCTCGCCCCGGCCCTCTCCTTCCTCTCCGGCGACGATCTCCGACGACGAACCTCGAAGTCCGCGCCAGTGAACAGTGTCGTGAACAGTAACCGCGCCAGATCCAGATCCAAAATACCCTAGGGTTGACTTTTTCCCTCTCCCCCCTAATTTTTGTGCATACTTTGACCTGTTATATCTCCGCATTCGTAGCTCCGATTTGGGCATATAGCATATCAAAATGTTCGCCTAGATGAGTACATCATTTCATTCCATTTCATCATTTTCATTTGAGTTCATCTTGATGCCTGAAATGCTGTTAGAAGAGGGCTTCGTGAGTTAATTGTCAGATCTGCTAGTTCATCTTAGACTTTTGTCATTTTTGCCATGATTATTGTGTGCATGATATGCCTGTGAGTCCTTCATATGTTTTGTTAAGGATTTTGTTATCTTTCCAGAGGTGCAACCCATGCATTTTTAGGATGTGTGTGGTGACTTGTGCAAGCTTGCAAAGTGAGGCACCCGGTAAATCTGTTTTCAGGGACTTGGTAGTTTTCAATAAGTCTGGGTTTATTTAGTTCATGATACCATATGTTCATCTTGTTTCCTAGTGATACGTGCCTCTTTTGAGGATGATCAGTAAAGGAGTTTTGTTAATCATGTTATGCTCTATCCATCCATGCCTTTACTTGCAATTATGGAGCACCCTAGCTTGAGTAAATCGAGCTCTACTTTTGCTTCGTGGTGAATCTGGGCAGATCGTCAACTCGTTTGCGATTTTGCCGATGCTATTGCAGTTGATCCGTGCATGCTATGCCTTTGTTCTTGCCATGTCTAGCTAGAATTTTGTGCCTTCTTAATGGATGTATGATTGCCTTGCCATGACTTGCACCGTAGTGAGTGCATCGAGCTCGTTTACATGCCTTCGTGAGTTAGATTTCAGCTGAAAACTGATTGTGTTTGAGCTATGTTCGTGTGCTTGTTAGTATATTTTGTGACCCCTTTTGGCCCCAGGTCACTTTGGGTCTTTTGTTAAGCTTGTTGAGTATCTCCATGCCATGTTCTTATTTATCATAATCAGGTCATGTATCATGTTGTTTTGATGCTCCGAAGAGGGCTTCATGATCTGAAATTTCAGACAAGTGTTAATTTCACAAAGTCTGAAATCTGTTTTGCATTTGCGTTTTGCCATGCTTGTTTGAACCTCATAATGGATGAATTGGCCGTAGCTCAGTGCTAGGATTTTGTTAAGCATCTTGTGTGCCTCCCTTCCATGTATTTTGTTGTCATGTTTGGTGGCTGTGGCATGTTCATTTCATTGCATTTAGATGCCTACTTGCTGTAAATCGCAAACCGGTGTCATATCTTAAAACGCTTGCCATTTCCAAACCGTAACTCCGATTCCAATGATCTTTATATAGTTTTCAAGCGATTTCATCCCATCTTTCCAGTGGCACACTTGGTTTTCCAAGTTGAGGCCAGGTTCATGCATTTCCTGTCACATCTTGCATTTTGCATCCCGCATCGCACCCCGCATAGCATCCCATCTTTGCATATTATTGTTTGAGTTTGCACGTGGTTGATGGTATCCTTGTTGCTTGTTTGTCTTGTTTGGGTAGAGCCGGGAGACGAGTTCGCTAACGAGGAGCCCGTTGAGTTTGCTTTTGAGGATCCAGTCAACTCTGACAGCTTTGCAGGCAAGATGATCATACCCCCGAAATCACTAGTATCTTTGCTATGCTAGTTTGCTCGCTCTTGCTATGCCAATGCTACGATGCCTAGCTTTTGCTTGTCAGCCTCCCAAATTTCCATGTCAACCTCTAACCCACCTTTGTCCTAGCAAACCATTGATTGGCTATGTTACCGCTTTGCTCAGCCCCTCTTATAGCGTTGCTAGTTGCAGGTGAAGTTTGGAGCCGTTCCTTGTTGGAACATTTATTTACTTGTTGGGATATCATTATATTGCTATGTTATCTTAATGCATCTATATACTTGGTAAAGGGTGGAAGGCTCGGCCTCTCGCCTAGTGTTTTATTCCACTCTTGCCGCCCTAGTTTCCGTCATATCGGTGTTATGTTCCCGGATTTTGCGTTCCTTACGCGGTTGGGTTATAATGGGAACCCCTTGATAGTTCGCCTTGATTAAAGCTTTTCCAGCAATGCCCAACATTGGTTTTACCATTTGCCACCTAGCCTTTTCTTTCCCTTGGGTTCTGCAGACTCAAGGGTCATCTTATTTAACCCCCCCGAGCCAGTGCTCCTCTGAGTGTTGGTCCAAACCGTCAGCCGCCGGTGGCTACCAGGGGCAACTCTGGGCTGGCCTACCGGAAGTTTAGACAATCTGAGTGTGCCCTGAGAAAGAGATATGTGCAGCTCCTATCGGGATTTGTCGGCACATTCGGGCGGTGTTGCTGGTCTTGTTTTAACCTGTCGAAATGTCTTGTTGTACCGGGATGCCGAGTCTGATCGGTGTGTCTCGGGTGGAGGTCTATTCCTTCGTTGACCGTGAGAGCTTGTCATGGGCTAAGTTGGGACTCCCCTGCAGGGATTGAACTTTCGAAAGCCGTGCCCGCGGTTATGGGCAGATGGGAATTTGTTAATGTCCGGTTGTAGATGACTTGAACCTTAATTAATTAAAATGAATCAACTGAGTGTGTTACCGTGATGGCCTCTTCTCGACGGAGTCCGGGAAGTGGACACGGTGTTGGAGTAATGCTTGCGCAGGTTGTTCCTCTAGTTTTTCACGCTCGCGCTTTGCCTCCTCTTCTCGCTCTCTTTTGCAAATAAACTAGCCACCATATATGCTAGTCGCTTGCTGCAGCTCCACATATATTTGCCTTACCCTTCCTATAAGCTTAAATAGTCTTGATCGCGAGGGTGCGAGATTGTTGAGTCCCTGTGGCTCATAGATTACTATAACTCCAGATGCAGGTCCAGGTGATTCCGCTCCAGGTGACGAGTACGAGCTCAAGTGGGAGTTCGACGAAGACTCTCAGCATTACTACGTGTCTTTTCCTGATGATCAGTAGTGGTGCCTAGTTGGGGTTTGATTCGGGGCCTTGTCACATGTTGGGTTCTTTTCTATTTTGGCGCCGTAGTCGGGCCATGAGTGTTTGAATGGTGGATGTTATTTATGTATTTTGATGTGACGTGGCGAGTGTAAGCCAACTATGTATCTCCCCCTTTTATTATATATTACATGGGATGTTGTGATGATTGCCTAACTTGAGACATTGCTTTCAATGCGGTTATGTCTCTAAGTCGTGCCTTGACACGTGGGAGCTATAGCCGCATCGAGGGCGTTACACCTCTGGATGAACAGTGAGCATTTCTAGGGGGGTTTGGATGAAAAGTTCCCGGTGGGGGTGGATGAACAGGATCCCGTGGTGTTGCCTCTGGATGAACAGGACCCCGATCGATCGAGCCGGTTGGGGCTGGATGAAAAGGACCCCGTGGAGGGCTGGATGAACGGGACCACCCCGTGGAGGGCTGGATGAACAGTAGTTGGTGGAGGGCTGGATGAACAGTAGCCCGTGGAGGGGTGGTTGGACAGGAGCCCGTAGAGAGGGCTGGTTGAACAGTAGTCGGTGGAGAAGCGCGCGGTGGAGGCTGGATGAACAGGAGCCCGTGGATGAATAGTCGCATGTGGAGGCTGGAGGAGGTCGGCGGTGGATGAGTAGTAGCCCGTGGAGGCTGGAGGGGGTCGACGGTGGAGATGAACAATATCCCATGGAGTCCCGTTTTGCGGTACGCCACACCCCTCCTGATGAACAGGACCCCCGTTTCGACCGTAGCGCTCCAACACAAGTCCGTTCCCTCCATTTTGCGGTACGCCACACCCCTCCCGATCAACAGGACCCCATTTCGACTGTAGGAGGTCCGTTTCCTTTGTTTTGCGGTACGCCAGACCCCTCCCAATGAACATGATCCCATTTCGAACGTGGCTGGTCAAACACAAGGCCGTTTCCTATGTTCTGCGGTACGCCAGGCCTCGTTTCCATCGGCTATTCCGTCCAAGCCCTCCCGATGAACACGACGATGCATTCAGTACCGACCCAGCCGGTTGGCTCCCCATGAACACGACGATTACACAGTTTCTCCGTTCCGACCCAGCCATGTACACGAGCCCTGGCCGTACGTATGCGTGAGTAGGCGTTCGAGACCCCACCCATATGTACGTACGTGGCCGTATTTTCTTTCTTGCACACTGGCCGTTGTACGTACGTGTACATGCTACGTGCACGCCTCTACTACGACACATGTGCGCCAGTACATCGACCAGTATGTACGTACACGTTCGTGACCAGAATGACAACGCTACGTACGCTTCGACCAGGTGGGTCCCAACTGTCAGGCACTTCCTTGCGTGCGAAGATGTAGCTGGTGGGTCCCAGCAGTCAGGGGGGCGAATCGTTTTTTTTGCCCGGACGCACTTCCTTGCGTGCGAAGATGTTGCTAGTGGGTCCCAGCAGTCAGGGGAAACGTTTTTTTCACGAAAAACGGTGGTCCGTCCGGTGGGTCCCCACTGTCAGGTAGAGGAATAATTATTTTGCACGTAATAAGGAGGCACTTCCTTGCTGCGGTCGTGGACCCAGCTGTCAGCCTCTCCATGTACAGTCCACTTCTGATGGAAGCCGTTCCTTGACCATGTTGACCACACTGCGCCGAGAGCACCGGGGCAGTGGAAGACGGCGAGGCCTAGGAAGGGGACGATGCGGAGCCGGGGGAGACGCGGTAGTGGATGCCCACGCGTAGAGGACTATGAGATTTCACTGGTTCACTGCGGTGTGAGGCTGCCATCGCCGCAGAGTAACAAGGGGTGTGGGTGAGTAGAGGGAGGGCCTGACCAGTAGTGGGAGTAGTAGGGGGCGGTGAGGCCTCTGCCGCATCGCAGCCGGCCATGGGAGGCAGGAGCACGAGGCATGACTGGCGCTGGTTTGGGCGGCTGGAGCAAGAAGACCAGAGGTTGAAGAAGCACTACGACTGTTGGATGGACATCGTATGGTCACTGGAGCTAGAATCGTGCATATTTACTAAGTTGACAAAGCCCTCCGTCCCTATCAACTTAGTAGGCCCACAAGTTAGCCTACCACTATACTGGGTCCCAGCTAGCAGGGGGAGTATTCATTTTTTGTGCGTAATAAGGAGGCACTTCCTTGCGTGCGAAGATATAGCTGGTGGGTCCGAGCTGTCAGCGGCGGTAACATTTTTTCGTGAAATACAGAGGCCCTTTCGGTGGGTCCCAGATGTCAGGTGAAGGAATCATTATTTTGCGGGTAATAAGCAGACATTTCCTTGCGTGCAGTCGTGGACCCAGCTGACTGCCTCTCCACGCACAGTCCACTTCAGATGCATGTCGGTAGTTGACCACATTGACCAGGCCGCACCGAGAGGACCAGGGCGGTGGACGACGGCGAGGCCTAGGAAGGGAACGACACGGAGCCAGGGAAGATTCGGCAGTTGTTTCCCACGCGGAGGGGAGTACGACTGTACGAGGGTTTACTGGTTCGTCTGCCCTCGCCGGAGAATAACAGAAGGTGTGGGTGAGTAGTGGGATGGCTAGGCCACCGATGGGAGTACGGTGGGGCGGTGAGGCCTGCGTGGCAGCACAGCTGGCCGTGGGGAGGAGGGAGCAGGCAGTCCCGCTGGCGCTTGTTAATTTGAGTGGCTGGAGCAGGAAGAGCAGAGATTGAAGAAGCATGACGGTCGTTGGATGGACATCCAACAGTCACTGCTTGTGCGTCAACCTTTTTTTAGGAAAGCCTCAAATTTTGGAAAATAGCATACAACCCATCTTCCATTATTTCTAATAATTTACAACCCATTTGCTAATTCTTAAGGTTTTTTTGAGCCCATATTCTTTTTGTTAGCATTACAGCCCATATTGTGGCTACGGTTAAAAAATTATATGAAATTTTGCATATTTCGGTGCGGAGCGAACTGTTTTTAATCCCGAAATTTCGAGTCACATTAAAACTGATTTTAAAATAAATGTATATCAATATAAAATCCAACAAATTGTCCACACATAAAAATCAATGCAATTTAAAATCTCGAAATGAAAAAAAGAAATTTTAAACTAATTAAAATGTACAACCCATTTCTCATTACTGATAGGCCATTTTGTCGGCCAGCCGAATGAAGCTCTCCTCGTCTTGAAAGATTTGCAACCCAACATGCTTGACAAGGCGACTTACTTGGCAAATAAAAAAAACTGGGCTGTGGCCGTGGACCCAGCTCTCAGCCTCTCCACGTACAGTACTCTTTCAATGGAAGTCGGTCGTTGACCACATTGACCACACCGCGCCGAGAGCACCAAGGCAGTGGACGGAGGTGAGGCCTAGGAAGGGGACGACGTGGAGCAAGGGAAGACGCGGCAGTGGGTGCCCATGTGGAGAGGAGTACGAGGGTTCACTGGTTCGGCTGCCGTTGCTGCAGAATAATAGGGGGTGTGGGTGAGTGGAGGGATGGCCTGGCCAGTGGTGGGAGTAGTATGGGGGCGGCGAGGCCTCCGCGGTAGCACAGCCGGCCACGGGAGGGAGGAGCAGGCGGCACGACCGGCGCTGCTTTGGGCGGCTGGAGCAAGAAGACCAGAGGTTGAAGAAGCACTATGGCCGTTGGATGGACAATGTATGGTCACTGGAGCTAGAATCATTCATATTGACTAAGTTGATAAAGCCCTCCATCCCCTTCAACTTAGTAGGCCCACAAGTTCGCCACCCACTATGGTGGGTCGTAGCTAGCAGGGGGTATTCATTTTTTGTGCGTAATAAGGAGGCACTTCCTTGCGTGCGAAGATATAGCTGGTGGGTCCGACCTGTCAGTGGGGGAAACGTTTTTTTCGTGAAATACAGAAGCCCTTCTCGTGGGTCCTAGCTGTTAGGTGGAGGAATCATTATTTTGCACGTAATAAGGAGACATTTCCTTGCGTGCAGCCATGGACCCAGCTGTCAGCCTCTCCACGTACAGTCCACTTCCGATGGATGTCATTCATTGACCACGTTGACCAGGCCGCGGTGAGAGCACCAGGGCGGTGGATGACGGCGAGGCCTAGGAAGGGAACGACACAGAGCTAGGGAAGACTCGGCAGTTGTTTCCCACACGGAGGAGTACGAGGGTTTACTGGTTCGTTTGCTGTCCCCGGAGAATAACAACATGTGTGGGTGAGTAGAGGGATGGCTAGGCCAGCGATGGGAGTAGGATGGGGTGGTGAGGCCTACGCGGCAGCATAGCCGACCGCGGGAGGAGGGAGCAGGCAGTCCCGCTGGCGCTTGTGTGAGCAGCTGGAGCAGGAAGAGCAGAGATTGAAGAAGCGCGACAGCCGTTGGATGGACATCCAATAGTCACTGCTCTCGTGTGCATTATTTCTAATAATGTACAACCCATTTGCTAATTCTTAAGATTTTTTTGGAGCCCATCTTCTTTTTTTAGCATTACACCCCATATTGTGGCCACGGTTAAAAAGTATACGAAACTTTGCATATTTCGGTGCGGTTAACTATTTTTAATCCTGAAATATCGATTCACATTCAAACTATTTTGAAAAATAATTTATATGAATATAAAATACAAATAATTGTCCACGCATAAAAATCAATGGAATTTAAAATCTTGTAATGAGAAAAAATTGAAACTAATTCCCGGTTTGATGTGTTTTAAAAATGTACAACCCATTTCTGGGGAAACCGAATGAAACTCTCCTCATCTTGAAAGATTTGCAGCCCAGTAGGGCTGATAAAGCAAGTAGGCCTCATTTGGGTATTTCTTTTAAAAAATAGAACTGGGCTAGCCATTTTCAGCAAGAAAAAAACACAACTGGGCTCATGATGTGGTAAACATAAATAAAACCCTGGCTAGACGGGCCATAGCCCCCGCACAACCCCGTTGTTACCCTGATCCGTCGCTAAAACTAGTATAAATAACAACTGCTTGTTCCTCAAAAAAAACTGCGCGACTTGCTGGGTCCCTGGTGTCAGCCGCTCGTAGTGTAATTCTCTCGTTTATTGACTATGTTGACAATGGCGTGAGCCCCAGATGTCCAACCATTAGGAGGAACCATATTTTTGGGCTTGTAATATAGAGGCACTTGCTTGCGTACTGCCATGACGCTGGTGGGTCCCTACTGTCATCCTCTCGACGTACAGTCATCTCCTTGTTCCTCTTGGTTGTTGACAACGTTGACAGCGCAAGAGGGCGGTGCACTGCGCATGGCGAGCGAACCAAGGCCACAAGGCGGAGGACGACGACGAGGCCTCGACGGAACGAACAGGAGCCGTGGAAGATGCGCCGGTCCAGTCACAGGCGAAGGGGAGTACGAGGGTTGACTGGTTCGGGTGCGGGTGCGTGTTGGGGCTGACGTCGCCAAAGAATAATAGTTCGTGTGGGGGAATAGAGGGAGCGGCTGGCCAACGTTGGAGGGTACGTACGATGGGGCGGCAGAGGTGCAGCTAGCCATGGGAGGCGGGTGCAGGTGGAGCCAACAGAGTGGTTTGGTTTGGGTGGCTGGAGGAAGAAGAAGACAAGAGATAAAAGATACACGACAGATGTTGGATGTCAATCCAACGGCTGGTAGGCAGAATCGTTTGTTGACTGGCTAGTAAGTCGACACCGCCTTGGATAGGCTATTTCCTTGCGGGTCCCAAATGTCAGAATCCAAATCTGTCACGGTCATGTAGCCTTTCCTATGAAAATTTACAGCCCATTTGATGTCGAAATAAGTTTGTGGGTGCTGGTGGGGGCTAGTCACTTGGCTTCTGTAATGCACAATGAGCTCAAGCAGCCGGCGAGAGTGATGTTATTTCCCTTGGTTGGGATTTGTTAGTTGTTACAATATTTCACTCTAAAATAAACGACTGGCAAGCCATTTGCCTAGCTTCAAAGAAAATATGATAGTCACAGCTGAGTTGAAAAGGGAAAGAACATCTAACTCCAACTTACAAACTGTACAAAAGCACGAGGGTTAATTTTTCATCAGGTTTACAAAAAAAACCCAGGTTGAAAAGGGCAACAACATCTAACTCCAGCACTATTTTTGGCAGTCACAGTCAAATGGATCGGTCGGGTCCATAGAATGAACATCCTGGGTCATAAAATTTACTGGATTATGACCACAATATGTTGTAAATAGAAGCCTGGCACGTTCAGAAGCTCTTTTGCCCACCTGAAAATCCTTTTTTTGCTCTTCCACATACCCATCTGTCAAAACCATGCTACTGATAAACTTAAGCCTGATGGACAATAGTAACCTCGCATTCAGCAGGAAGAATGTGACAAATCTAGTGTTTGCATGATTGGCTACATATCGTTTTAACGTTATTGTCTTCAATCGAATCTCATGAGAAGTGAGAAAATCCCGATGCTTACGAATCCACCGATTGGTTATAACTTTCTTACCCTGTCCTGTTGCCTAAGTAGACATGAAGATTGAAAATAGTTAAGGTCTAAAAAAAGAGTGTCGAAAGAGCAACAGCTGAACAGTTAATTCTATTACACTATATGCGGGCTTCCAATGTGTGTGAAATTATCATCTTTATATACAACTTCTCCAGACATGGAAAGCATTACAACAAGCCAATAATCTGAAGGAAATATGCCCTAGAGGCAATAATAAAGTTATTATTTATTTCCTTATATCATGATAAAAGTTTATTATTCATGCTAGAATTGTATTAACCGGAAACATGATACATGTGTGAATACATAGACAAACAGAGTTTCACTAGTATGCCTCTACTTGACTAGCTCCTTGATCAAAGATGGTTATGTTTCCTAGCCATAGACAAAGAGTTGTCATTTGATTAACGGGATCACATCATTAGCAGAATGATGTGATTGACTTGACCCATTCCGTTAGCTTAGCACTTGATCGTTTATTATGTTGCTATTGCTTTCTTCATGACTTATACATGTTCCTATGACTATGACATTACGCAACTCCCGTTTACTGGAGGAACACTTTATGTGCTACCAAATGTCACAACGTAACTGGGTGATTATAAAGGTGCTCTACAGGTGTCTCCGAAGGTACTTGTCGGGTTGGTGTATTTCGATATTAGGATTTGTCACTCCAATTGTCGGAGAGGTATCTCTGGGCCCACTCGGTAATACACATCACTTAAGCCTTGCAAGCACTGCAACTAATGAGTTAGTTGCGGGATGATGTATTACGGAACGAGTAAAGAGACTTGCCGGTAACGAGATTGAATTAGGTATTGAGATACCGACGATCGAATCTCGGGCAAGTAACATATCGATGACAAAGGGAACAACGTATGTTGTTATGCTGTTTGACCGATAAAGATCTTCGTAGAAAATGTAGGAGCCAATATGAGCATCCAGGTTCCGCTATTGGTTATTGACCAGAGACGTGTCTCAGTCATGTCTACATAGTTCTCGAACCCGTAGGGTCCGCACGCTTAAAGTTCGATGACGGTTATATTATGAGTTTATGTGTTTTGATGTACCGAAGGTAGTTCAGAGTCCCGGATGTGATCACGGACATGACGAGGAGTCTCGAAATGGTCGAGATGTAAATATCGATATATAGGTGTAGCGACCAGACCTCAAACAGTTTGATCTCTGTGCATCAGTGTCATCCCTGGATCGGTAATGCTGACACGCACAGTACTTGAGGATTTATAACATAGTAGCAATCACACACTTATTACATCGAATGTCTCAAAAGAGAACTTATTACAATAAATATGGCTTAAGGCCATCTAATACGATAACAACGGAAGGCTTGGAAGATAAAGTTAGTCCATCAACTCCAACGGCATCACTGAGTGAAAGACCACGACCTAAGGCTCCTTACTCGTCGTCTGAAAAGTCTGCAACATGATACCTTGCAGCCCGAAAACGGGCCAGCACATGGAATATGCTGGCAATGTAACACAAGAGAGTAATGAACAGAATAGTGCTATCACTACATGCATATTTTGCTGGTGGAGGCTGTAGGGTTAACATGTTTTTACGAAAAGCGAAATTTTCCGTACAACAAAGGAATAAACTTTATTTAACTATCATGGTGGTTGTTAAACATTGAGAATTGTAAATCGCATCTCAATCCAAATTAAAAGTAATTAATAACCCAATCAAATTTTATAATTAAGAGTGATGAGATCCACATGATAATCCAAACACCAGATACTGATGTCCATAACCGGGGACACAGCTAACCATGATTAGTTTGTACACTCTGCAGAGGTTTGCGCACTTTTCCGCACAAGACTTGATCTCCTCCGTTGGATTTCTCATACTACATGATGTCTGAGAAACGGACGACCGAGACACAGTCTTTCAGAAGCGTTAGCACCTTACGATGTGTAGACAGTACCACCTACACCCCCTACATCTGCTAGTCTACCACTGTAAGAGTTCACACTACTTAATCAACTATGCTAGAGCCCATAATAGCTTGTGGCTGCACACTAAAGTTTCTAGCATGAATAATCTCATGATCCGTTTGAGCCTGGGTGGCAGTCCATAGGAGAATCACACGGTACCCCGGGATTTCCAAAAAAATACAGGCAATCACTGGATTCCCCAGGTGCCTCAATCCACCCAGATGTGTATTTAAGTTGCCACCTTAAGTTAACCATTAATTAAGAATACTCACATATGTCATGAATACACTCAAACCCAATCCACGTCTACGTGCATAACATAGCAAAATAAGCAACATAGAAGTAACTCCTAGGGTTTGATTATAAACAGGTGAATAGGTACTACCTAATCTACTTCCCAAACCCACAATTTAAATCAGATCCTAACCATGCAATTGTGTGAGGATTGATCTAATGCAATAAAACAGGGTAGTAAAGAGGTATGATCAAAGTGTCACTTGCCTTGCTGATGATCCGCAAAAGCTAGAGACTCGTAGTAACATGCTTCACACTCCGGGTACTCTATCACAAACAAACAAGCATACAATAAGCAATCAAGCAAGGGCACGGGTAAAACTCGAATAAGAGATCTAACTAGAAAGTTCAACTTAAGAACTCCGGTTTGCAAAAATAATCAAATCAAACGAAGCAACAAAACTCAAACGATGAAAGAAACAAGCTTCGTTTACTAACTTGGACTAAAGTCAAATTTTACAGTAGCAAAAACTTGTTTAAGTTGGTTAAGCAGAAAGAGGGCTTCGAGACGAAACTCTAGGCACTTGAATCGCCTGATTCCGATAAACGAGCGAAAAGATAAACTAAAATGAAAATCGGATCAGAAATCGCGATCAAAAATAATCGCGGAAAAATCCGAGAAAAAGAAAATCTGACGAACAGGCTAACGAACGAACGTTCGCTGTCTGCGACTAAATGGTGAAAACCGTTTGTCAAAACGAACGTACGGACGAACGTTCGCTAAATAACTAAATCGGAAAAATAAAACCGATCTAAAGAAATAAACCAGAAAATAAGAAAAAACCGGGGTTTACCGAAGAAAACCAACTGGTCAAACGACGGTTAATGGCGACTAGATCCGGCGGTGCGGCGGCGGTCGCCGGCGGCGGCTGCAGGCGTCGGGTAGGGTTTGGCGCGGGGTGGGCTGGGGCGGCGGTGGGCTGCGGGGCTGGGGGCGTCGACTTATAAAGGGGGGGGGGGCTGGGAGGAGTCTGGGCCGGATACGGCCCGTAGGTCGGTCCCCTTTTACAAAAATAATAATTCTGCTTCGGCAAAATGAATAAAAGAAATACTAAACGGACTCCAAAAATCCCGAAATATATTTTCCCCATCCTCTAAAAATAGGCTGGACAAGGTGAACATTTATTTGGGCCTAAAATGCAATTTTGAAAAATTCATATTTTTCCTAATTCAAATAAAATAGCGATAAACTCCGAATAAAAATCTTATTTGATTTTAACATTAAATCTCCGATATTTCCTTATTTTGAGGATGTCATTTTATCCTCTCTCTTTTATTTTTATAAAAGAAATATTCAAATAGAAAAATAATTAAAATCAAACGATACTCTTTTCAAAATTCGAGACAAACTCGAATATGAAAATAATGAAATCCCCAACTCTCTCCGTGGGTCCTTGAGTTGCGTAGAATTTCTAGGGTCAAACCAAAATGCAAATAAAATATGATATGCAATGATGATCTAATGTATAACATTCCAAATTGAAAATTTGGGATGTTACAAACCTACCCCCCTTAAGATGAATCTCGCCCTCGAGATTCGGGTTGGCTAGAAAATAGGTGAGAGTGATCCTTCCGTAGGTCTTCCTCTCGTTCCCAGGTGGCTTCCTCTTCAGTATGGTGACTCCACGGAACTTTGCAGAACTTGATTACTTTGCTGCGTGTGACTCGGCTAGCAAACTCGAGAATTCTGACTGGCTTCTCCTGTAGGTCAAATCGCTATCCAACTGTATAGCTTCCAGCAGCACTGTGTCTCTCAGAGGAATATCGGCCATCTCTGCGTGGCACTTCTTCAACTGAGAAACATGGAACACATCGTGAACTCCTGACAATCCTTCGGGTAATTCCAACTTGTAAGCAACTTCTCCCATACGTTCCAAAACTTTGTATGGTCCCACAAAACGTGGTGCTAATTTTCCCTTAACTCCAAAGCGCTTCACTCCTCGAAGTGGGCATACACGAAGAAACACTCTGTCTCTGACTTCGTAAACTGTCTCCTTGCGTTTAGAATCCGCATAGCTCTTCTGCCTAGACTGGGCTACCTTGATTTTATCGTGAATCAGCTTAACCTTCTCCTCAGACTCTTTAATAAAATCTGGTCCAAACAACTGTCGGTCTCCAACCTCGTCCCACAACAACGGTGTTCTGCACCTCCTTCCGTACAGTGCTTCGAAAGGGGCCATCTTCAAACTGGCTTGATAGCTGTTGTTGTATGAGAACTCTGTGTAAGGCAAAATTTCGTCCCAACTAGATCCATAGTCTAGTGCACAAGCTCTCAACACGTCCTCCAGAATCTGATTGACTCTCTCAGTCTGTCCATCTGTCTGCGGGTGAAAAGCTGTACTAAACTCTAGCCTGGTTCCCAAAGTTTCATGCAACTGATTCTAAAACTTTGAGGTAAACTGGGTTCCTCTATCTGATACAATGGTCCTCGGAACTCCATGCAGACATACGATCCTGGTCATGTATATCTTTGCCAACTTAGCACTGGTGTAAGTGGTCTTCACTGGGATGAAATGAGCTACTTTCGTCAAACGATCGACTACAACCCATATCAAGTCATAGCCTGAACGAGTCCTAGGTAATCCCGTGATAAAGTCCATGCCTAGTTTATCCCACTTCCATTCGGGTATCGGCAATGGTTGTAGCAATACTGCTGGCTTCTGATGCTTTGCCTTCACTCTCTGACATACATCACAAACTGCTACATACTCTGCAATATCCTTCTTCATTCCAGTCCACCAGAAACTATCCTTCAAATCCAGATACATCTTGGTGTTTCCTGGGTGAATCGAATATGGCGAATCATGGGCCTCTTGTAGAATCAACTTCCTGATCTCCTGATCATTTGGCACATATACACGGTCCTCAAACCATAAGGTATCGTGCTCATCCTCACGAAATCCTTTAGTTTTTACTTTGCTCATTCTTTCCTTTATCTCGGCAATCTCCTTGTCCGTCTTATGAGCTTCTCTGATCTTATCCATCAAAGTAGACTGAATCTCCAAAGCTGCTACATAACCTCTCGGAACTATCTCCAAACATAGCTCGCGAAGGTCATCTGCCAACTCCCTGGGTAATTCTCCGGTCATGATTGTATTGACATGACTTTTGCGGCTTAACGCATCGGCTACTACGTTAGCCTTTCCGGGATGATAATGCAATCTCATATCATAATCCTTAATGAGCTCCAACCATCTCCTCTGCCTGAGATTCAACTCCTTCGGTGTGAAGATATACTTCAAATTCTTGTGATCCGTGTATACCTCATAATGGTTTCCTATGAGAAAATGTCTCCAAGTCTTCAATGCATGCACTACGGCTGCTAACTCCAAATCATGTGTGGCATAATTTAACACATGGGGTTTAAGCTGTCATGAGGCATATGAAACAACTCTTCCCTCCTACATAAGTACGACTCCAAGTCCTCGACGAGAAGCGTCGCAATACACTTCGTAATCCTTGCGTTGATCTGGCAGAATCAACACTGGTGATGTAACCAAGAGTCTCTTCAACTCCTGAAAACTGGCCTCACATTCCTCAGTCCGTTTGAACTTAGTGTCCTTCTTTAACAACTCCGTCATAGGCTTTGAAATCTTTGAGAAATTCTCAATGAACCTCCGGTAGTATCCTGGGAGTCCAAGAAAACTCCGGATCTCTCCAACTGTCGTGGGTGACTCCCAATTTGTCACAATGACAACTTTGGTGGGGTATACCACTATTCCTTTTCCGGATATAACATGTCCAAGAAATCCAACTTCCTTCAACCAAAACTCACACTTGTTGAACTTGGCGTATAGCTGATGTTCTCTGAGTTTCCCAAGTACCAAACGCAAATGCTCTTTATGTTCTTCTTCATTCTTCGAGTAGACCAGAATATCATCAATGAACACCACGACAAACTTATCCAAAAACTCCATAAACACCTTGTTCATCATGTTCATAAAATAGGCAGGTGCATTAGTCAGGCCAAATGACATAATGGTATACTCATATAGTCCTTACCTCGTGGTAAAAGCTGTCTTGGGTATATCCTGCTCTCGAATCTTCAGCTGGTAATACCCTGATCGCAGATCGATCTTGGAAAACACCTTAGCTCCTTGCAGCAGGTCAAACAAATCATTGATCATCGGCAGTGGGTACTTGTTCTTGATCGTCACTTCATTCAATCCTCGATAATCAACAACCATCCTTAACGATCCATCCTTCTTCTCCACTAGAAGTACTGGGGATCCCCAAGGTGACGAACTTGGGTGGATATAACCTTTATCCAGTAACTCCTTAATCTGCTTCTTAATTTCCTCCAAATCCTTTGCGGGCATTCTGTACGGTCTCTTAGATATGGGCCCTGTGCCTGGCAAAAGCTCAATTTAAAAACTCAATGTCTCTATCCGGTGGCATGCCTGGCAACTCTTTTAGAAATACATCTGGAAAATCCTTCACCACTGGTACTTCCTCCTGTACAACTCCTGATAAGGAATTTACTTGAGTCCTATTCGGCACATGCCAAGATACATACTTGATCCTTCTTCCTTCTAGGGTGGTGACCAAAATCGACTTACTGGCGCAGTCAATGTTCCCTCCATACTTCGATAACCAATACATGCCTAATATCATATCCAATCCTTGTGACTCCAATACTATTAGGTCTGAGGGGAACAGGTAGTTACCAATCCTTAATGGTAACCGATCACACCATAGGCTAGCCATATACTCTACTCCTGGCGAGGTTACTAACATGGGTGACCTAAGGGCTTGGGTTGGTAGTTTAAACTTATCCACAAATCCCCTTGATATGTATGAATGCGATGCACCAGTATCAAAAAGTACGACTGCAGTAAATGACTTGACCAAAAACTTACCTATTACTGCATCTGGCTGGGCTTCAACCTCCGCCATGTTAACGTGGTTCACTTGTCCCCTGGTGAAAGGGTTGGGCTTCTTCCCAGAGCTTCCATTGCCGTTTCCATTCTTAGCTTCAGGACACTCATTGGCGTAATGTCTGGTCTTCTGGCACTTGTAGCAAGTAACGTGGCTTAGATCTTTCTTTGCGGGTGTTGCCGGGTTGGAACAGTTTTGTCCGCTGCTTCCTCCATTACCATTCCCGTTCTTGGAGCCACTATGGTTGTGCGAACTTCCTCCATTATGAGTGTGGCCTCCATGGTTATGGACAAGTCCTCCCGAGTTCGGGGTAAAACGAGGTCTCTGCTGAGCTCCAGAATTATACTTCCCTTGTCCATACTTCCTCTTGCGGCTGTCAATCTATTGCTGCTTCCCTTCAAGCATGAGAGCTCTATCCACCAATTCCTGGTAGTTATTGAAATTTGCCACCATCAACTGCATGCTCAGCTCATCATTCAGTCCTTCCAGAAACTTCTCCTTCTTAGCTGCATTTGTAGCGACATCATCTGGGACATAACGTGCTAGCTTACTAAAGTCAACCACATACTGGCCAACGGTGCGCCCTCCTTGGAGTAAGTTGTGAAACTCACGCTTCTTCATGGCCATAGCTCCTGCTGATACATGGGCAGTGCGAAAAGCTTGCTGGAACTGTTCCCATGTCAAAGTGTCAATGGGGTAAGTGACTATGAAATTCTCCCACCATGATGCTGCGGGTCCATCAAGCTGATGTGCGGCAAAACACACTCTCTCCGCATCTGTGCATCCTACAGTAGTCAACTCCCTTTCAGTCTTGCGGAGCCAATCATCTGCAACAATCGGCGCGGTGCTACTGGAGAACACCGGCGGATTCAGCCTAAGAAAACGGGCTAAGTGATCAACTAGTGGTGGTGGTGGTGGGTTGTTGTTGTTGTTCCCCTGGTTCTGATTCTAGACTAGTATCTGCATCAATGCATTCTGATGTTGGATCAACTGAGTGAGCTCTGGTGGGAAAGCAAATCCATTGTCGCGTCTTGGAGGCATCTACTGGGTTTAGAAAAGATGAGAAAACATAGTAGAATGAGGTCTAGGGGGGAAACACTACCCATATGCACATGAGACAAACACAAAGATATCACTCAATCAAATCAAACAAAGGCATACAATCAGTCTAGAACTATCGTTACAAAAGTGCTCGGACTATACTATATACATGGTGGAATACTACTATTGATATGGTGATCGACTAGAAAAATTGATCGGTCGAAGACTCCATGATATCTTCTCCAGCTTCATCAACATAGTCATCATCATTATCGTCAGGGTCCGAGTCAGTGTCGTCGATGATGATGTAGTTCTCTGGGCAAGTGGAACCGTCATCTTCTCCTCCTGGCGCGGGGTCTCCCATGAATACTCCAAGCTTCCTTATCAGATCATCATTCATATCCACTAGTATTGTCATTTCCTCCTCGTATCCATCGCGTGTAGACTTGATTTCTTCCTCCATCTCCGTGATCCTGGTCATCGCCTTCTTCAGATCTATCATGCCTGCGCACATCTGGTTCTCCTGGCGACGAATGTGCTGGTTTAACTCCTAGATGAAAGCTGCAATCGATCTATCCTTCCTGGTACTGATCATCTCCCATTGCTCATCTCGGCGCCCATAAATATGGTAGATAGTATCCTTGAGATCCTTGTGGTAAACTTCTCCAATGCATCCCATGGTGATGTGGGCTGCCATACTCTTTCCTAGACTCCAAGTTGGTGCATCAAAGGAAAACTCTATGGGCTCAGTGACTGGCGTGAATGTCCTTCCTGGAACTTGAACTTGAATCATCCAGCACTCCTCTTCTGGTAAAGTGGCATTGTAAGTCCCTGTGAAGCTTGGTATTCCAATGTTCAGGTACCTAGTAACTTCCTTCAAGTGGTGTCCAGAAGGGGTGTCTTCATCCGGTTGCGTGAACTTGATCCTTGCATCCGCCATCCTAAAGAGTAGAAGAATGGAGAGGAGTTAGAAAGGAGAAGAGAGTAGTGATATAGGGCTTTAGCTTTGTGGTCGTGTCCAACAGTCAGTGTGTGCTCTGATACCATCTTGTAGCGACCAGACCTCAGACAGTCTGATCTCTGTGCATCAGTGTCATCCCTGGATCGGCAATGCTGACATGCACAGTACTTGAGGATTTATAACATAGTAGCAATCACACACTTATTACATCGAATGTCTCAAAAGAGAAATTATTACAATAAATATGGCTTAAGGCCATCTAATACGATAACAGCGGAAGGCTTGGAAGATAAAGTGAGTCCATCAACTCCAACGGCATCACTGAGTGAAAGACCACGACCTAAGGCTCCTTACTCGTCATCTGAAAAGTCTGCAACATGATACCTTGCAGCCTGAAAACAGGCCAGCACATGGAATATGCTGGCAATGTAACACAAGAGAGTAATGAACAGAATAATGCTATCACTACATATATATTTGGCTGGTGGAGGCTGCAGGGTTAATATGTTTTTGCGAAAAGCCAACTTTTCCCTACAACAAAGGAATAAACTTTATTTAACTATCATGGTGGTTGTTAAACATTGAGAATGGTAAACCCCATCTCAATCCCAATTAAAAGTAATTAATAACCCAATCAAATTTCATAATTAAGAGTGATGAGATCCACATGATAATCCAAACACCAGATACTCAAGATGTCCATAACCGGGGACACGGCAAACCATGATTAGTTTGTACACTCCGCAGAGGTTTGCACACTTTTCCCCACAAGACTCGATCTCCTCCGTTGGATTTCTCACACTACATGGTGTTTGAGAAACGAACGACCGAGACACAGTCTTTCAGAAGCGTTAGCGCCTTACGATGGGTAGACAGTACCACCTACACCCCCTACATCTGCTAGTCTACCATTGTAAGAGTTCACACTACTTAATCAACTATGCTAGAGCCCATAATAGCTTGTGGCTGCACACTAAAGGTTCTAGCATGAATAATCTCATGATCCCTTTGAGCCTGGGTGGCAGTCCATAGGAGAATCACATGGTACCCCAGGATTTCCAAAAAAATATAGGCAATCACTGGATTCCCCAGGCGCCTCAATCCACCCAGATGTGTATTTAAGTTGCCACCTTAAGTTAACCATTAATTAAGAATACTCACATATGTCATGAATACACTCAAACCCAATCCACGTCTACGTGCATAACATAGCAAAATAAGCAACGTAGAAGTAACTCCTAGGGTTTGATTATAAACAGGTGAATAGGTACTACCTAATCTACTTCCCAAACCCACAATTTAAATCAGATCCTAACCATGCAATTGTGTGAGGATTGATCTAATGCAATAAAACAGGGTAGTAAAGAGGTATGATCAAAGTGTCACTTGCCTTGCTGATGATCCGCGAAAGCTAGAGACTCGTAGTAACACGCTTCGCACTCCGGGTACTCTATCACAAACAAACAAGCATACAATAAGCAATCAAGCAAGGGCACGGGTAAAACTCAAACAAGAGATCTAACCAGAAAGTTCAACTTAAGAACTCCGGTTTGCAAAAATAATCAAATCAAACGATGAAAGAAACAAGCTTCGTTTACTAACTTGGACTAAAGTCAAATTTTACAGTAGCAAAAACTTGTTTAAGTTGGTTAAACAGAAAGAGGGCTTCGAGACGAAACTCTCATGTGATGTTTATCTTTTATGCATCTTATTCTACTTTGATTGATGGTATCATTATAAGATGATCTCTCACTAAATTTCAAGATAAAAGTGTTCTCCCTGAGTATGCACCGTTGCCAAAGTTCGTCGTGCCCAGACACCACATGATGATCGGGTGTGATAAGCTCTACGTCCATCTACAACGGGTGCAAGCCAGTTTTGCACACGTAGAATACTCAGGTTAAACTTGACGAGCCTAGCGTATGCAGATATGGCCTCGGAACACTGAGACCGAAATGTCGAGCGTGAATCATATAGTAGATATGATCAACATAGTGATGTTCACCATTGAAAACTACTCCATTTCACGTGATGATCGGTTATGGTTTAGTTGATTTGGATCACGTGATCACTTAGATGATTAGAGGGATGTCTATCTAAGTGGGAGTTCTTAAATAATATGATTAATTGAACTTAAATTTATCATGAACTTAGTACCTGATAGTATTTTGCTTGTCCATGTTTGTTGCAGATAGATGGCTCGTGTTGTTGTTCCATTGAATTTAATTGCGTTCCTTGAGAAAGCAAAGTTGAAAGATGATGGTAGCACTTACACGGACATGGTCCGTAACTTGAGGATTATCCTCATTGCTGCACAGAAGAATTACGTCCTAGAAGCACCGCTAGGTGCCAAACCAACTGTAGGAGCAACACCAGATGTTATGAACGTTTGGCAGAGCAAAGCTGATGACTACTTGATAGTTCAGTGTGCCATGCTTTACGGCTTAGAACCGGGACTTCAACGACGTTTTGAACGTCATGGAGCATATGAGATGTTCCAGGAGTTGAAGTTAATATTTCAAGCAAATGCCTGGATTGAGAGGATGAGGTCTCTAATAGGTTCTACATCTGCAAGATGGAGGAGAATAGTTCCCGAGCTCTTCGCAATGCTAAAGGCTGCGGAGGTAGAAATCAAGAAGGAGCATCTAGTGTTGGTGGTCAATAAGACCATCAGTTTAAAGAAAAAGGGCAAAGGGAAGAAGAAGGGGAACTTGAACTTCAAGAAGAATAGAAAACAAGTTGCTGCTCAAGAGAAGAAACCCAAGTCTAGACCTAAGCCTGAGACTGAGTGCTTCTACTGCAAGCAGACTGGTCACTTGAAGCGGAACTGCCCCAAGTATTTGGCGGATAAGAAGGATGGCAAGGTGAACAAAGGTATATGTGATATACATGTTATTGATGTGTACCTTACCAGAGCTCGCAGTAGGACCTGGGAATTTGATACTGGTTCTGTTGCTAATATTTGCAACTCAAAACAGGGACTATGGATTAAGCAAGCACTGGCTAAGGACGAGGTGACGATGCGCGTGGGAAATGGTTCCAAAGTCGATGTGATCGCCGTTGGCACGCTACCTCTACATCTACCTTCGGGATCCGTTTTAGACCTAAATAATTGTTATTTGGTGCCAGCGTTGAGCATGAACATTATATCTGGATCTTGTTTGATGCGAGACGGTTATTCATTTAAATCTGAGAATAATGGTTGTTCTATTTATATGTAATATCTTTTATGGTCATGCACCCTTGAAGAGTGGTCTATTTTTGATGAATCTCGATAGTAGTGATGCACATATTCATAATGTTGAAGCCAAAAGATGCAGAATTGATAATGATAGTGCAACTTATTTGTGGCACTGCCGTTTGGGTCATATTGGTGTAAAGCGCATGAAGAAACTCCATACTGATGGACTTTCGGAATCACTTGATTATGAATCACTTGGTACTTGTGAACCATGCCTCATGGGCAAGATGACTAAAACGCCGTTCTCCGGAACTATGGAGCGAGCAACTGATTTGTTGGAGATCATACATACTGATGTAAGTGGTCCAATGAATGTTGAGGCTCGCGGCGGGTATCGTTATTTTCTCACCTTCACAGATGATTTAAGCAGATATGGGTATATCTACTTAATGAAACATAAGTCTGAAACATTTGAAAAGTTCAAAGAATTTCAGAGTGAAGTTGAAAATCATCGTAACAAGAAAATAAAGTTTCTATGATCTGATCGTGGAGGAGAATATTTGAGTTCCAAGTTCGGTCTACATTTGAAACAATGCGGAATAATTTTGCAACTCACGCCACCAGGAACACCACAGCATAATGGTGTGTCCGAACGTCGTAATTGTACTTTACTAGATATGGTGTGATCTATGATGTCTCTTACTTATTTACCGCTATCGTTTGGGGTTATGCTTTAGAGACGGCCGCATTCATGTTAAATAGGGCACCATCAAAATCCATTGAGACGACACCTTATGAACTGTGGTTTGGCAAGAAACCAAAGTTGTCGTTTCTTAAAGTTTGGGGCTGCGATGCTTATGTGAAAAGCTTCAACCTGATAAGCTCAAACCCAAATCGGAGAAATGTGTCTTCATAGGATACGCAAAGGAAAATGTTGGGTACACCTTCTATCACAGATCCGAAGGCAAGACATTCGTTTCTAAGAATGGATCCTTTCTAGAGAAGGAGTTTCTCTCAAAAGAAGTGTGTGGGAGGAAAGTAGAACTTGATGAGGTAACAGTACCTACTCCCTTATTAGAAAGTAGTTCATCACATAAACCAGTTCCTATGACGTCTACACCAATTAGTGAGAAATTTAATGATGTTGATCATGAAACTTCAGATCAAGTTGTTTCTGAACCTCGTAGGTCAACCAGAGTAAGATCCGCACCAGAGTGGTACGGTAATCCTGTTCTGGATGTTATGTTACTAGACCATGACGAACCTACGAACTATGAAGAAGCGATGGTGAGCCTAGATTCCGCAAAATGGCTTGAGGCCATGAAATCTTAAATGGGATCCATGTATGAGAACAAAGTGTGGACTTTGGTTGACTTGCCCAATGATCGGCAAGCCATCGAGAATAAATGGATCTTCAAGAAGAAGACTGACACTGACGGTAATGTTACTGTCTATAAAGCTCGACTTGTTGCAAAAGGTTTTCGACAAGTTCAAGGGATTGACTACGATGATACCTTCTCACCCGTAGCGATGCATAAGTCTATTCGAATCATTTTAGCAATTGCCGCATTTTATGATTATGAAATTTGGCAAATGGATGTCAAAACTGCATTCCTGAATGGATTTCTGGAAGAAGAGTTGTATATGATGCAACCGGAAGGTTTTGTCGATCCAAAGGGAGCTAACAAAGTGTGCAAGCTCCAGCGACCCATTTTTGGACTGGTGCAAGCCTCTCAGAGTTGGAATAAACATTTTGATAGTGTGATCAAAGAATATGGTTTTATACAGACTTTTGGAGAAGCCTGTATTTACAAGAAAGGGAGTGGGAGCTCTGTAGCATTTCTGATATTATATGTGGATGACATATTGTTGATCGGAAATGATATAGAATTTCTGGATAGCATAAAGGGATATTTGAATAAGAGTTTTTCAATGTAGGACCTCGGTGAAGCTGCTAATATATTGGGCATCAAGATCTATAGAGATAGATTGAGACACTTAATTGGACTTTCACAAAGCACATACCTTGACAAAGTTTTGAAGAAGTTAAAAATGGATCAAGCAAAGAAAGGGTTCTTGCTTGTGTTACAAGGTGTGAAGTTGAGTCAGACTCAATGCCCGACCACTTCAGAAGATAGAGAGAAAATGAAAGATGTTCCCTATGCTTGAGCCATAGGCTCTATCATGTATGCAATGTTGTGTACCAGACCTGATGTGTTCCTTGCTATTAGTTTAGCAGGGAGGTACCAAAGTAATCCAGGAGTGGATCACTAGACAGCGGTCAAGAACATCCTGAAATACCTGAAAAGGACGAAGGATATGTTTCTCTTTTATGGAGGTGACAAAGAGCTCGTCGTATATGGTTACGTCGATGCAAGCTTGGACACTGATCCGGACGATTCTAAATCGCAAACCGGATACGTGTTTTTATTGAACGGAGGAGCTGTCAGTTGGTGCAATTCTAAACAAAGCATCGTAGCAGGATCTACATGTGAAGCGGAGTACATAGTTGCTTCAGAAGCAGCAAATGAAGGAGTCTGGATGAAGGAGTTCATATCCGATCTAGGTGTCATACCTAGTGCATCGGGTCCAATGAAAATCTTTTGTGTCAATACTGGTGCAATTGCTTTGGCAAAGGAATCCATATTTCACAAGAGAACCAAGCACATCAAGAGATGCTTCAACTCCATCCAGGATCAAGTCCAGCTAGGAGACATAGAGATTTGCAAAATACGTATGGATCTGAATGTTGCAGACCCGTTGACTAAGCCTCTTCCACGAGCAAAACATGATCAACACCAAGGCTCCATGGGTGTTAGAATCATTACTGTGTAATCTAGATTATTGACTCTAGTGCAACTGGGAGACTGAAGGAAATATGCCCTAGAGGCAATAATAAAGTTATTATTTATTTCCTTATATCATGATAAAAGTTTATTATTCATGCTAGAATTGTATTTACCGGAAACATGATACATGTGTGAATACATAGACAAACATTGTGTCACTAGTATGCCTCTACTTGACTAGCTCGTTGATCAGAGATGGTTATGTTTCCTAGCCATAGACAAAGAGTTGTCATTTGATTAACGAGATCACATCATTAGGAGAATGATGTGATTGGCTTGACCCATTTCGTTAGCTTAGCACTTGATCGTTTGGTATGTTGCCATTGCTTTCTTCATGACTTATACATGTTCCTATGACTATGAGATTATGAAACTCCCGTTTACCGGAGGAACACTTTGTGTGCTACCAAATGTCACAACGTAACTGGGTGATTATAAAGGTGCTCTACAGGTGTCTTCTAAGGTACTTGTTGGGTTGGTGTATTTCGAGATTAGGATTTGTCACTCTGATTGTCGGAGAGGTATCTCTGGGCCCACTCGGTAATACACATCACTTAAGCCTTGTGATAACCCACAAGTATAGGGGATCGCAATAGTTTTCGATAAGTAAGAGTACCGAACCCAACGAGGAGCTAAAGGTAGAACAAATATTCCCTCAAGTTCTATCGACCACCGATACAACTCTACGCACGCTTGATGTTCGCTTTACCTAGAACAAGTATGGAACTAGAAGTACTTTTTAGGTGTTTCTGGATAGGTTTGCAAGATAATAAAGAGCAAGTAAATAAAAAGTAGGGGCTGTTTAGGTAAGTACACAACTAAGTTAGTTTTAGTACAGAGCTTTTTGTTACGAGAAAGTTATTTGTCCCTAGGCAATCGATAACTAGACCGGTAATCATTATTGCAATTTTATATGAGGGAGAGGCATAAGATAACATACTTTCTCTACTTGGATCATATGCACTTATGATTGGAACTCTAGCAAGCATCCGCAACTACTAAAGATTATTAAGGTAAAACCCAACCATAGCATTAAAGCATCAAGTCCTCTTTATCCCATATGCAACAACCCCCTTACTCAGGTTTGTGTTTCAGTCACTCACGCAACCCACTATAAGCGAATCATGAATGTATTGCAACACCCTGCAGTGGGGATCCTTCACGCTTGCGCGACACGGAGAGCACCATAGGACAGCACCAATAATAAAACATGCAACTCAAACCAATCACGATCATCAAATAACCCATAGGAGAAAACGGATCTACTCAAACATCATAGGATAGCCATACATCATTGGGAAATAATATATAGCATTGAGCACCATGTTTAAGTAGAGATTACAATGGATAAGAGAGAGCTTACACTGCTGCATAGAGGGGGGAAGAGTTGGTGATGATGGCGGTGAAGTTGTTGGTGAAGATTGCAGTGATGATGGCCCCCGGTGGCACTCCGGTGCCACCGGAAGCGAGGGGGAGAGAGCCCCCTTCTTATTCTTCTTCCTTGACCTCCTCCCTAGATGGGAGAAGGGTTTCCCCTCTGGTCCTTGGTCTCCATGGCATGGGAGGGGCGATAGCCCCTCCGAGATTGGATCTGTCTCTCTGTCTCTCTCTATTTCTGCGTTCCTAGATTCTTCCCTTTCACCATTTCTTATATTCCCCGAGATCCATAACTCCGATTGGGCTGAAATTTTAACACGATCTCTATCCGGATATTAGATTTCTTGCGGCGAAAGAAGGGCATCAACCACCTTACGGGGAGGCCACGAGGGTCAGGGGCGCTCACCCTGCCTCGTGGGCCCCTCGAGCATCGTCTCACGTGGATTTTTCTTCCCAAAAATCATATATATTCCAAAAAAATCTCTGTCAGTTTTTATTCCGTTTGGACTCCGTTTGATATGGATATTCTGCGAAACAAAAAACATGCAACAAACAGGAACTGGCACTAGGCACTGGATCAATATGTTAGTCCCAAAAATAGTATAAAAAGTTGCCAGAAGTATATGAAACTTGTAGAATATTGGCATGGAACAATAAAAAATTATAGATACGACGGAGACGTATCACCTTACAAGCATTGCAACTAATGAATTAGTTGCGGGATGATGTATTACGGAACGAGTAAAGAGACTTGCCGGTAACGAGATTGAACTAGGTATTGAGATACCGACGATCGAATCTCGGGCAAGTAACATACCGATGACAAAGGGAACAACGTATGTTGTTATGCTATTTGACTGATAAAGACGTAGAAAATGTAGGAGCCAATATGAGCATCCAGCTTCCGCTATTGGTTATTGACCGGAGACGTGTCTTGGTCATGTTTACATAGTTCTCGAACCCGTCGGGTCCGCACGCTTAAAGTTCGATGACGTTATATTATGAGTTTATGTGTTTTGATGTATCAAAGGTAGTTCGGAGTCCCGGATGTGATCACGGACATGACGAGGAGTCTCGAAATGGTCGAGATGTAAAGATCAATATATTGGACGACTATATTTGGATACCGGAATGGTTCCGGGTGAGATCGGGATAATACCGGAGCACCGGGAGGTTATGGAAACCCCTCGGGAGGTATATGGGCCTTAATGGGCTTTAGTGGAAAGGAGGGGAAAGGAGCAAGGAAGGCCCCCCCCCCCAAGCCCAATCCGAATTGGGAGGGGGCCCGGCCCCCCTTTCCTTCCTCCCTCCTTCCTCTTCCTTCCCTGCCCCTCTCCAAATAGGAAAAGGAGGAGTCCTACTCCCGGTGGGAGTAGGACTCCCCCCTTGGGCGTGCCTCCTCCCCTTGGCCGGCCCTCTCCTCCCCCCTTTATATACAGAGGAGAGGGGCACCCCATAGACACAACAATTGATATCTTGGATCTTTTAGCCATGTGCGGTGCCCCTCTCCACCATAGTCCACCTCGATAATATTGTAGCGGTGCTTAGGCGAAGCCCTGCGACGGTAGAACATCAACATCGTCACCACGCCATCGTGCTGACGGGACTCTCCCTCAAAGCTCGGCCGGATTGGAGTTCGAGGGAAGTCATCGAGTTAACGTGTGCAGAACTCGGAGGTGCCATGCGTTCGGTACTTGATTGGTCGGATTATGAAGACGTACGACTACATCAACTGCATTGTGCTAACGCTTCCGCTTTCGGTCTACGAGGGTACGTGGACACACTCTCCCCTCTCGTTCCTATGCATCACCATGATCTTGCGTGTGCGTAGGAATTTTTTTGAAATTACTATGTTCCCCAACATAATCTTGTTTAGATCAAAACTATTCATTTGGATATATAAGATCTTGACAGAATCCAGCACCATTGATAGGCCATCCATGGAGAAACTCTTCATTGAGCATAGAACATAATATTAGTACAAAATATGTACTCCAAGATGACATATAGCTTATACGCAGAAATTTAAAATGTAGCTTATGGTTACATGTGTAGATGATAATATAAAGTACTTGAAGAACTGTGGAGCCAAACACCATATTGAAATGAGCACAGAGATCATGTATTACACCCAAGGTCTCCAATTTAGGCGCAGAGAGGACGGTTATTTGCAACGGTGAATAACTAGAATCAAGGATCAACCTTTGAAGTGAAGGGGCATCTTGAATGATGAGCTTCCTTCCGTCAAAAGAAATGCCAATTCTTACAAGGTTAGGCGACTTTATTTGGAGATAACCGATTCTAAGTGTGAAAACAAGCACCAAGCACTCTAGGGAAAGGCAACTGGAGTGGATGATGCTGTGCAATGAGGGCTCCGATATACGAACCCGCACAAGTGAAAGTTTCTTGAGAAATGGGAGTCAAAGGTTTAGTATCAGATTGTCTGGTAGGTCGCACAACGCAAAGGTGGCGGTGTGGAGAGAGGAGGAAAACCATGAGATGGATATCGGTGCTGAGGGCACAGGTAGATGGCGTTTGGTATCTGGTAGGTGATTTCTAGGGGAAGAGTAGAACTCAAGCAGCTGTAGTTTTGTGAATTTAGGGGATTTCCGCCAGGCGTCCACCGTGTAGGGCATGGTATGCTTGCTCAGGTAGCATGACGGGATGTAGAGGCTTTGAACGGAGCCCTGGTGGGAGGAGATGATGGCTCTGGGGATTTCAAAATCATTGAAGAGAGATAGCTGACGACAGTCGAGATTAAGGGGAACGGCACGCCATAGAGGGCGCCACCGAATTGAGAGGAGTTGGGTGCGGCAGCAATCCTTGGTGGGGAGAAGCGAGATGATTTCCCTAAGGACGGCGTCCGGGAGATTGCTGATGCGGTCCCCCCGAGATTCTACGGGTTCCTTGGATCCGGTGGGGCGGGGTCGCCGCTTCTCCCTGCACTGCCGGGTGCGGGATCTACAATAGGCGTAGCCGCTGGCGGGAGCCTCATCTTCTTGGCACTGGGGTCAGCCGACTCCATTTTCCTCGAGGGCGTCGCGTCGCGCTCACAGATTTGAGAAGAGTAACGAATGACGAGCCTAGTTGTAGTGCAAGTGAAGAAGAAGGGGAGCTGGGGGTTTTCTGTAGTAGTGAGGAAGAAGGGGAGCTGGGGTTTTCTGTAGGAGTGAGGTTAGGAATTTGGGGGTACGAGTGGAGTGAGCTAACGTGAGGTGGGTGGGAGTGAGGAGGAAGAAGAACACCCAGGTTTTTTGGGGGCGGTGTGCTGGGTGTGGGTAGCGCCTCTCATTCTGTAAATATATGGACTTTTGAATTGATTTTACTATTTACTAGGGTGGATCGGCTGTTTTGTCTTGGGCCCAGAGAAACAATTACTACTAGTACAGTGGAGACACTCTACAGCTACACAGAAAAACAATTACTACTAGTACAGTGGATACAGTACCGCTTCTGGCTCCTCCTAGGTCATTGAAACGTCTCCCTCTACTGAATGTCGTTATACTTTTGTTCACCAACATGCGGGCCGTGCAGCACGCGGGCCCAAATGCCACCCACCAAATTAGAAGGTAGTATGTAGACGGAGAGTCACCCCGGTCATAGCGCGGCACTAACGAGCCGTCGTATCACAAAACCCCACCTCCCCGCAGTTTATGTTTGACGGACGAAGCAACCATCATTTCACTCTTCGCTGAATCCCCTTATCCCTCACTGTCTTCAAGAAAGGAAACACTCACATCTACCACTGTTCTTCTCTCCCAAAGAAGGGAAGGTAAGCGGATCCATGATGTTGGTATATTTTCGTTTAGAGAAAAAATTGAACTTTTGCAAAGCAGTAACCGATCCTCACTCTATTTTTTGTTTCATTGTCATTGCGATTGTGTTTTCCGTTCAGTTGTCTCCTTGTATTCGTCAGTTTCATGATGGACCAAGGAGAATCAGGCAAAGATCTGCCGATATTGGAGCAGACTCGGGAGGCTGATCCCCACGAGACAGAGAGCTCCAAGAAGATGGACGCAGCCACCGAGCCGACCCCAGATACCCTCACGACCAGTACTGAGATTCTCAACACCCCGTTTGAGGTTACAGCCCCCGTGGCACTGCAGGAGCAATTTTCCCCCTTCGAGGATGTGTCCCCCCCACTGAGCTACCCAAGGTGATTTTCTTCTTTGCCGATCTCGATTGTGGTTTTTCATCTAAGTATGTGGTGATGAATAATGCAAAATTTTATTAGCTTCGATGCCATGCTATACATAGTGGTTTAAAGAACTTGTGTTTCTTATACTGGAAAGTAATTTGGAATTTGTTTCTATTTCAGTTAGAGCCCTGATGCAGACAAGGATTGTGTGGTTGTACATGTCACTCGCTATGAGGTGGATGACCTGAATATACACACTGGGAAAACAGAGTTTTTAGACTGTTGGATCCTGCAAGCCATTTGCGCTTATACCAATGAAGAGTTGTATTCCAGCCTCACTGTTGTCAGGCGTGTTGTCCAGGGTGTAATGAAGCACAAGAAGTTCAAAGCTACTCCTTTGTTTGTGAGGCATACTGTTGTTGTCAAGCTTACGTAGGAAGATGACGTGGCATGCCTCCACAAACAAGTTTATGAGTGCCAAGGCCACAAGGTTGTCTTCATGAAGGTTCACATGATTGAGTTGTTGCCGGACGTCCTCGATGATGTTCATGGCAAGGTCCATCTTGTGTCCAGCCCAAATTAGATCGAGGCATGAAATAGTTGCCCCAGCTAGTGTTTAATAGTAGTTTGGATTGTGTCTAATTATCTGAACCTTGCCTGTTATCGAGCCCTCTGGGCTAGTACTCTGTTTGAATTCGTCTATGGGAACTGCCGCTACTTTTGTGTGCCCGTGAATCATGTGAGAACCATCGTAATTATTGCTGAAACAGATGCATCCTCACTATTTTTTTCATGAATATGGCATGGTAAGACATAAGTTATCACGGTTTATCATACGAGCAGTGTGAGTTTTGATGAAATTGAGTACTCGTTAGAGAACTGTGCGCCGACGTATACATAAGTACTTGTAAACACTGTTGGTGCTACCCCACTTGTAAGCAGTTGTGCAAAACATGGCACATTGGCTCAGCTCGCTTCAACACTAGGCTATTGACCAGCTAACAATCAACAATCTACTGTCTGACATATAAGCAACTATGTATCTTGTTACAGTGGTTCATGCAGTTAACTGAGGCCACAATGTAAATTCCAAACGTTCACACGCCAGTCCAGCGTTCATGTGGAACACTCACATTAAACTCGGCTTCATAAAAAAACTTGAAAAGCATAAGTTAAGCAATTTTATACATCTCAATGATTCATAGAACATAACAAACATATACGAGTTCACAACAGAAGACAAAGTTGTGAGAAGTTTTACAAATCAGGAAAAAACAAGCAAGGCTTCTCTGAGCAAAGGGCCTCCCGGTAGGCTTAAATTTCCTGGAGTTCACTCTGGCTTTTTCTTGTTGCCACCGTCCAGGGTTAGGTTCTCTCATTCCAGAATAACCAATTATAATTGTGTTCTCAAATGGAATGCTGAACTGAACCATGTAGTGTACTGACCAGCTGAAAGTCTTGTGCATTCCACTAAATTTAAGCACCACTATTTGCAGAAATAAGCAGACCATAATGCCTCTTGTCCGCGCACCTGTCCAAAAAACTGCCATGCAGCCGTGCCAGCTAGTCCTCGGTCCATGGATGACCTGGTAGAAAGTGCATTCCGGACTAGGATGCAGTTGTTTTCGCTCGTCCCTACACTGCAATTAGGAAGTAAAACGTATGAATCAACTTCTTTTATATTGCGTTGGTCATTCTACCTAGTAACTACCAATGTAGGAATACATGGAAGACGGGTGGTTAGACAACGACAACGAGGGATAGCCATCTCATTTTGCGTATTTCTACTAAAACTGAGGTGTGTTCTTTTGATTGGGCGGATAGAAACGATACGAAGACAGACATCCCGAAACGATATGGAGAAAGACATCCCTGTTTGCGCAAATACGAAATACAGTTTTTTAAACAGTGACAGATATTTGCAGTGGCGTATGATTAACAACATCATCTATTGTGTTATAATTGGCACTAGATTGACAGTATGAAAGTGTCCTTAAGTAAGTAGCATCACATCACATCAACACTGCCACTAGATTAACATGTAGAACAATAGCATTAGTATTACTGTCATGAGAGTAGCACATGGTCAGTAATTGTGCAATCAAATTTGTGCAGTTCCACTGGGATGAAGCAATGTTAGCGGTGTGAGATTTAAGTGTAACTGCAAAAACACAATTCATGGGAAATAAAGCAAGACAGAAGCACTTCATAAAATGGTGGTGGCATTGCTTCAATTTATCGACGACACTAGACCATTACTTATAGTGACATTAGGTGGCATTGCTTAATGCTTCATGTGATTTTACATTAACGGTAGCGATATGGGCGTAGGGACAACAGGGGCATAAAGTGATGAGGCAGATGTGGTTGCTGAGAGCATCAAACACTCAGGCAGCATGTCTGCATTTGTCCCTTTTTTATCTCCTCGGTGACATTTTCCTATGTGAGTATAGGAAATCTAGACCTGCTTATTCTCATTTGCGTTGTCCCCCAACACCCGTCACTTTATTTCCTTTTTCAACCAAGAGATAGGTCCACTTCCCCCCACCCTTCGCCATCCACCATGCTTTCTTTGTCTTTTCAACCAAGTGACCGGTTGGGTAGCCAGTATCTACTACTTTCCCCCGTTTCCTCTTAGAACCAAGTCCTAGATTCATGCTACATCTTTGCCACTTCCTTCCCTGTGTGAACCAACTCTTAGAGTCGACTGTATGAACTAGCTTTACCTCTAATAATAGTAAAAGTCTAGGTGGCTTTGGAACAGTGGACGGAAGTAGAAAAAGATCCACACGAAGCCAAGTGGGGAGCTGGGGCAGTAGAGCAAGGAAGGTTTCTAAGGAATATATACCTGAGGGTTGTCGGCATGTGGCAAAGACGGCGTCGGGAGGCCGCATCTTGGCCACAATACCGCGGGGAGGAAGAAGGGGTCGGAGGCTTGTAGGGGAACATAGTAATTTCAAAAAAATTCCTACGCACACGCAAGATCATGGTGATGCACAGCAACGAGAGGGGAGAGTGTTGTCTACGTACCCTCGTAGACCGGCAACGGAAGCGTTGACACAACGTAGAGGAAGTAGTCGTACATCTTCCCGATTCGACTGATCCAAGTACCGAACGTACGGTACCTCCGAGTTCTGCACACATTCAACTCGGTGACGTCCCTCGAGCTCCGGTCCAGCCGAGTGTTGAGGGAGAGTTTCATCAGCACGACGGTGTGATGACGGTGATGATGTTCTACCGATGCAGGGCTTCGCCTAAGCACCACTACGATATGACCGAGGTGGAATATGGTGGAAGGGGCCACCGCACACGGCTAAGGAATGATCGCGAAGATCAACTTGTGTGTCATGGGGTGCCCCCTTGCCCCCGTATATAAAGGAGGGAGGGGGGAGGTGCGGCCGGCCCCTAGGGGTGCGCCTGGAGGAGTCCTACTCCCACCGGGAGTAGAACTCCCCCCTCTTGCCTTGTTGGAGAAGGAAAGGGGAAGGGGGAAAGAGGAAAGGGGGGCGCCGCCCCCCTTCCTTGTCCTATTCGGACTAGGGGGGGAGGGGGCGCGCGGCCTGCCCTGGCCGGCCCTCCTCTTCTCCCTTAGGGCCCATGTAGGCCCATTCACCCCCGGGGGAGTTCCGGTAACCCCCCGGTATTCCGGTAAAATCCCGATTTCACCCGGAACGATTCCGATATCCAAATATAGGCTTCCAATATATCAATCTTTATGTATCGACCATTTCGGGACTCCTCGTCATGTCCGTGATCACATCCGGGACTCCGAACAACCTTCGGTACATCAAAACACAAAAACCCTAATTACGATCGTCACCAAACTTTAAGCGTGCGGACCCTACGGGTTCGAGAACTATGTAGATTTGACTGAGACACGTCTCTGGTCAATAACCAATAGCGGAACCTGGATGCTCATATTGGCTCCTACATATTCTACGAAGATCTTTATCAGTCAAACCGCATAACAACATACGTTGTTCCCTTTGTCATCGGTATGTTACTTGCCCGAGATTCGACCGTCGGTATTCCAATACCTAGTTCAATATCGTTACCGGCAAGTCTCTTTACTCGTTCCGTAATACATCATCTCACAACGAACTCATTAGTTGCAATGCTTGCAAGGCTTAAGTGATGTGCATTACCAAGAGGGCCCAGAGATACCGCTCCGACAATCAGAGTGACAAATCCTAATCTTGAAATACGCCAACCCAACATGTACCTTCGGAGACACCTGTAGAGCACCTTTATAATCACCCAGTTACGTTGTGATGTTTGGTAGCACACAAAGTGTTCCTCCAGTAAACGGGAGTTGCATAATCTCATAGTCATAGGAACATGTATAAGTCATGAAGAAAGCAATAGCAACATACTAAACGATCGTGTGCTAAGCTAACGGAGTGGGTCATGTCAATCACATCATTCTCCTAATGATGTGATCCCGTTAATCAAACGACAACTCATGTCTATGGTTAGGAAACATAACCATCTTTGATCAACGAGCTAGTCAAGTAGAGGCATACTAGTGACACTCTGTTTGTCTATGTATTCACACAAGTATTATGTTTCCGGTGTAGGATCTAAAGTATGTCTAGAGGGGGGGTGATTAGACTACTTGACCAAATAAAAATTTAACCTTTTCCCAATTTTAGTTCTTGGCAGATTTTAGCTATTTTAGGACAAGTCAAGCAGTCATCACATAATTCAAGCAAGCATGCAAAGAGTATATTGGCAGCGGAAAGTAAAGCATGCAACTTGCAAGAATATAAAGGGAAGGGTTTGGAGATTTCAAACGCTATTGGAGACACGGATGTTTTTCCCGTGGTTCGGATAGGTGGTGCTATCCTACATCCACGTTGATGGAGACTTCAACCCACGAAGGGTAACGGTTGCGCGAGTCCACACAGGGCTCCACCCAAGGGCAACGGTTGCGCGAGTCCACGGAGGGCTCCACCCACGAAGGGTCCACGAAGAAGCAACCACCCACAAAGGGTCCACGAAGAAGCAACCTTGTCTATCCCACCATGGCCATCGCCCACGAAGGACTTGCCTCACTAGCGGTAGATCTTCACGAAGTAGGCGATCTCCTTGCCCTTACAAACTCCTTGGTTCAACTCCACAATCTTGTTGGAGGCTCCCAAGTGACACCTAGCCAATCTAGGAGACACCACTCTCCAAGAAGTAACAAATGGTGTGTAGGTAATGAACTCCTTGCTCTTGTGCTTCAAATGATAGTCTCCCCAACACTCAACTCTCTCTCATAGGATTTGGATTTGGTGGAAAGAAGATTTGAGTGGAAAGCAACTTGGGAAGGCTAGAAATCAAGATTCATATGGTAGGAATGGAATGTCTTGATCTCAACATGAGTAGGTGGTTTCTCTCAGAATATGAGTAGGGAATGATGTGGTTCTGATGGCTCTCTCATCGAATGAGAAGGAGGTGGAGGGGTATATATAGCCTCCACTCAAAATCCAACCGTTACACAGAGTTTTCCAATCTCGGTGGGACCGAATCATAAACTCGGTCTGACCGAAGTAGTAAACCTAGTGACCGTTAGGAATTTCGGTGGGACTGACATGCAACTCGGTAGGACCGATTCGGTTAGGGTTTGGGCATAACGTAATCTCGGTGAGACCGATTACACAAACTCGGTGAGACCGAGTTTGGTAATTAGCTAACCAGAGAGTTGGTCAGGTAAACTCGGTGGGACCGATTTGCTCTTTTGGTGAGACCGAGTGGAACTCGGTGAGACCGAAAAGTTACAAAGGGGAAACACTGAGTTTACATTGCAATCTCGGTGGGACCGATTCGCTCTTTCGGTGGGACCGAAAAGTTACGAAAGGGAAACAGAGAATTTGCAACCCCATCTCGGTGGGACCGAGATCCTTATCAGTAGGACCGAATTGCTAGGGTTTGGCAATGGCTAATGACAATTGAAACTCGATGGCGTCGGATAGGAAAAATCGGTAGGACCGAGTTTGGCTTAGAGTTTAGGTCATATGTGGATATGGGAAAGTAGTTGAGGGTTTTGGAGCATATCATTAAGCACATGAAGCAAGAGGCTCATTAAGCAACACCTCATCCCTCCTTAATAGTATTGGCTTTTCCTATGGACTCAATGTGATCTTGGATCACTAAAATATGAAATGAAGAGTCTTGAGCTTTTGAGCTTGAGCCAATCCTTTGTCCTTAGCATTTTGAGGGTTCCACTTTCACATCCATGCCATGCCAACCATTGAGCTTTCCTGAAATAATCATCTTGGAATAGCATTAGCTCAATGAGCTATATGTTGTTATGAATTACCAAAACCACCTAGGGATAGTTGCACTTTCAATCTCCCCCTTTTTGGTAATTGATGACAACATATAGATCAAAGCTTCGACAAATGATAATAAGCATGAAATATATCGTCGCTTTGAGAAGTATGTGATAAGTAAGAGCTCCCCCTAAATTTGTGCATATTTAAAATTTGCTTTGGACTGCAAATGCACAAAGAGTTAGAGTCATGGGTTACTCTTCCATGTCACATACATCTTGGTGGAGCGCTCAAAATGATAAGAATGAAATACATGCACTCATCACCAAGAATAGTGAATGATCACAAACGATAGATAGCATGATAATATTTAAGCAAGCATTAAGCAAACATTAAGTGTAGCTTATGATCAAACACATGATCATCGATGTCTCACAAATAATGACATAGTATCAATCACTCAAAAGCAGAAAAAGTTCGAAAAGACCACCAAATAAAGCAAGAGAGAAAAGCAACACACTCTCTCTCGAAGCCTATGATCTATACATCTTCTCCCCCTTTGGCAACAAGTTACCAAAAAGTTCCTAGAAAATGCATAGTGCTAAGTCGTCGCTCAGGCTTGATCTTCAGGTGGTGGTGGAGTCCGGATCACTCCAAGGACGAAGGCTTTGGTAGATGCTGAAGTAGTCGCTGGAGTTGGAGCTGAGGTAGACGCTGGAGCTGAGGCTGTGGCTGGTGACGTTGTAGCTCTGGTGTCAGCAACTGGCAGTGCAGACGACCTCGGACCTCGTGGCACTCTAGAAAAAGCATGAGTTGTGGTCCTGCCTCTCCTCTTCATGTCCTCCTGGAGCTGCTCCACTACAGACTGGACTTCTGTTACCTTGACATCCAAGTCATAGAACTTCTGTTCCATGATCCTCTCTAGGCTCTGCTGATTTTTAGTGAGGTTGGCTCAGACTTTGCTCAATTCTCAGCGAGGATGCAATCAAGTAACTGAGCTGCTCTTGTTTGGTCTTCAAGAAGTACTCAGATGCCTCCTCTTGAGTAGGCATCCTGGCAGCTTTCTCCTTCTTCGCCTTCTCCTTCTTTGCAAATGCTTGTGCAGACGATGGCTCATTCTCTGTCATCACAACTTCATTGTTCTCAAAATCTGGACGGATGGGCAGGTGTTCCTTATCCAAAAGATATATGCCCGTGCCCATCTTGGAGTTGATGAGCTCCTGAATCTGAGGGGCATATCCACAGCTCCTCTTTTGATCTGCAGCTGTCCTCTTAATGGTTTCCACAATGAGACTCATGACCTTGAATTTCTGAGGCACGTCAAAGACATGAAGCAGGTTGATTGCGTGACCTCTGATCATCTTGTGATCTCCAGACTTAGGCAACAGAGTGTGCCTTAGTATCCAATTGATAGTAGGCAATCCTGAGAGCAGATAGTGCACTGAGCCAAACTTGAATGTGTCAAGAGCTTCATTGGGAATTTCCTTGTACATGTTGGACATGGAGTTATGGTCCATTTTTTCTTGGCATAGATGTCCAAGTCCTCATCTTGCTCTTCTGGGGCATTGATGATCTGTGCCCACTCAGCCACTGTAGATTGGTACCTTGTACCCTCTGACATCCATGTAATCCTTCCATCCGGATAAAAGTGAGCTGTGGAGTAGAACTGCATGATGAGTTCCTCGTTCCACTTTGTGAGCTTCTGCCCAACAAAGTCCTCTACTCCACACGCTCTGAAGCTGTCCTGAACTCCTGGATAGTGCTCTTCATTCTTCCTTGATATAGGTCCAGTCGACCCATCTCATGTCACAAACGATTGGCTTCTTGTCAAGCAAAACAGTCTCATAAAAATCTTGTTGCTCCTTTGTGTGAAATCTGTAGTCCACGGCAGTCCTTCTCCTGGAAGCATATGGATCTGCTTCCCTCCATTTCCTGAGCCCTGAGTCTCTCCTGAGCTTCATGTCCTCAGCCACAGGATGAGCATCGTTGTGGTCTGGGATCTTGGGCTTGAGCTTCCGAAGGACACTCTCTTCCTCTTCTTCAATAGCTTCAGGCACTGGGGCCTTGTTCTTTTCTGCAGCAGGTATACTCCTTGTGTTTCTCTTGGGAGCTGTCTTAGGCTTAGATGCAGCCTTAGGAGCTTCCTTGGGCTTGGATGCAGCTCTCCCTGACCTTATGGCATCTCCCATAAGTTTGGCTGCCTTGGGTGCTGGTGCAGCAACCTCTTCTTCCTCCTCCTCTTCTACCATGATGGAGGCTCTCCCAAGCACTTTGGCTACAGTATTATTTACCCTCTCTTTCCTCTTCTTACCCTCAGCAGCAATGGGATCAATGGGAGCAGGTGCAGGCTTCTCAGTTGAGGCTCTAGCCTTTGACATTGGCTGCCTGCCTGCTGGCCTCTTGATTTTTAGGCCTGGCTTTGAGCCTTGAGCTGGCTCAACCCTCTTGGAAGTGGCCTCTTCCTTTGCCACATAGTCTTCATCCTCAGAATCAGACGTTCTCTTCTTCCTTTGACGTGTGGCAGCCTTAAGCAGATTGCTGGGTGTGCTCCTGCTGCCGTCATCAGAAGAACTTGAGGGGCTAGTGCCCTCACTCATCACAACTTGCTGCTCTGAGAGGTTCTGGCTGTCACTTTGATCAGACATGTTGCAAACTGACTGCTGACCCTGTGAATAGATTATAGAAGAGATAGAGTGGATGAGCATCACAAAAAGCAGAGATTTTTGCAAAAGATTAATTCAAAAACTTAGTTTTAGTTTTCCACAGAAAGCATCTCGGATCTACCGATTTTCAAACTCGGTGACACCGAAGCAGTTTTGGCACCAGAACTGGTGAACTCGGTCAGACCGAGTCACAGTTCGGTGGCACCGAGACTGCTAGGGTTTCACAGAATTCCAAAATCGGTCGCACCGATAAGTTATTCTCAGTCAGACCGAGTTTAACTTGTGTAATGGCAAAAGCCAGATCGGTGGGACCGAGTTTTTCAACTCGGTGGGTCCGAGATGGTTTCGGCGGAAACCTAACCCTAAAATTTTCGAATTAAACCTAATCTACAAGCGTTTTGACTGGATAGAAGTTTATCAATCGTGGCAAGATTCATGATGATCGCAATGTGCTAGGAATCAGATTGAGGAATAGCACAATGATCAAGTCCATACCCTAGTTCGGCGTGGACTTGCTACGGAGGCAACGGCGGGGCAGAAATCCGTTGACGGCGGCGAAGACCAGCGACAGGAGGCTGCTGGCGGCGAGGAGACGATCCAGAGACCTCGAGGGCAGAGCAGGCTATCGCGCGGGCGAGGAGGTTTCGGAGAAATTTCCAAAATTCTGCCCGTCACTATATATAGCCCGACCCTGTCGGTGTGACCGAGTGGAACAACTCGGTGGCACCGAGATGCAAAACTGTGTGCAGTTATTGTAACTCGGTGTGACCGAAAAGTTCAAATCGGTTGCACCGAGATCAAAAACCTAGATCAACTTAATGAACTCGGTAGGACCGAAAATGGAGTATCGGTCGGACCGAGATTCATAAAGAGGTTTTGGAAGTTTAAGTCTATGATGAATCGAGGATTCCGAGCGCTCCTCACACGGAGTGGTTCGAATCTGACTTGATCAAATTTTGTGATGCAGCATGAATAGAGTTTGAGACGAGAAAAGCATACATAGCTAGAGGAGGTTCTTAGGCATTCTTGTCCATCCACTTGGCAAAAGAAGAGACCAAACAATCAAAACAACAAGTGGATGTCCTTGAATGAGTAAAATATGCAACCAACATGCTCACACAATAAGATAGCAAATGAAATATGTGGCAAAGCATGCACAACCAATTCTAGCATCTATCAAGCAATTTGCGATGACTAGGTCATCTATATATGAGTATATTGACTTAGGAGTCAAGTGAGAACACTTGATCGTAGGTCATACTCATCGTTTAAGCTCAAGTGGGGTTACCACTTTTACATAAAGCATTGTTTTGTTCACATCTTTAGAGTTGCTTTAGCTCAAGTCTTAGAGTAAAGCTCCCCCTAGATGTGATATCCCCCCTAAGAGGGATGAACTAACCTTGGGTTTTGTCGATGATGACTTCATGTAGATATTGAAGATGTGGATGCTCAATGTTGATGTAGATCTCTTGGAGCTATCCTTTTGAGTGAATTGCACTTTCAATACCTACATGGGTTAGTCCCACAAGGAACAAACAAGGATATCCATAGACATAGAGTGATGCACACAAAAGATGATGTCCATGAAAACTTAGGTTACCTTGTCCCTTGTCTTACCAACAAGAGGGTTTGTGACTCCTTGAACTAGTGCAAGATGTGGAAGTTGATTGCACTTGTTCTTGCCAAAATGATAAGACTGAAGTATGTTGGCGGAGTCACCCTCAAGAACTCTCTAGTTCTTCTTCTTTTGGATCCACATCATCTTGATGGGAATCCTTGGAGTTGTAGACGAATTTGATGAAGTGGAACTTGAAGTAGTCTTGGGAATCCACTTGACTAAGGTCTTAGGAGCTTCTTCAAATGCATCAATTTCCTCTTGAAGCTTGTCCTTGCCTTTTTGCTCGTAGTCTTGTGGTGGAAGATCATCTTGAGCTTGTGTCCCCTTGAAAGAAGTATACTTCTCTCGTTGAGGGACAAACTTCGTCTTGGGGTATTGATCTTCTTCCCATTCAACTCCATTGGCATTGAACTTTCGTTCAAAACCAACACCTTGATTCTTCTGGTGCATTCCTTGCTTGCGCACAATTTCCTCGAATTGCTTACTCCCGGCAAGGCTCTTGTACACTCCTTTCTCTAAGCTATTTTCTTGCTCAAGTGTAACTTGGCTAAGAGAATCATTAGTGGAATCAAGAGAACTACTAGAAGCAACAATATTGGATTTAGCATGATCATTGTTACTACTAGAGGAAGAATCTTTGTTGTTACTAGACTTGACTTGAGGCATGTAAGTGGATAAGAGTAAACGCTTGGCAATGTAAGAACTTTTCTTGCGGAGATCATCATTGATTGCCTTTAAGAACTCATGCTCTTGCTCAAGATTGAGCTTTTCAGAGCGTAGCTTCTCATGAGCCCTTAAATGTTCTCGATGATCTTCGAAGATAGTGTCATGAGCTAACTTAAGAGTTTTTAGTTCTTTAGTTAGAGCCTCAATCTTCTCCTTATCATTGTCATTCGTTTTATCTTGATTAGCATGATTAATTGGTCTTTCATCATAGTATTCATCACTAGAGTTGTCACCAATCAAATCATCACCTAACAAGTCATCTTCATCACTATTGAAATCAACATACTCGGGGTGTGTTACCTTAGGACCTTTGGCCATGAAGCATCTTCCAATTCCTTCATTTGGTGAGTCAAATATGTCGTAGGAGTTGGTTGACACAAGTGCTAGACCGGCAACACCTTCCTCTTGAGTATCTTCGGAGTCGGAGTGATAACTTCTCTCGGAGTGGCTGTCGGAGTCGGAGCCGGATACCCATTCACCAACATGAGCTTGATGTCTTCGTCTTGTGTAGCTCCTTGATGATTTTTCCTTCCTTTCCGAATCCTTGCTTCTCCGTGAGTATCTTCGTTCATAACGATCATCTCTACTCCTTCTCTCTCTTGGTGGTGATCCTTTGCTTCTTCTTTTTGGAGAATCTTCTCTTCTCTTGTAGGGAGCCGTACACTCATTGGAATAGTGTCCGGGTCTTCCACAATTGTAGCAGTTTCGCTCTCGACTAGAAGATCTTTTGTCATTGTAGGACCTTGACTTGGAGCTTCTATCTTTGCTTCTACTCTTGTAGAACTTGTTGAAGTTCTTCACCATTAAGCTCAATTCTTCATTGAAGTCTTGTTTCTCACTTGATGATGTAGGGGATTCACATGAGGCTTTGTAGGCACCACTTGATTTGTTTTGAAGTTCCTCTTTATCCTTAAGTGACATCTCATGAGCAACAATCCTTCCAATCACCTCCGTTGGCTTGAGATCTTTGTAATTGGGCATCATTTGGATCAATGTGCACACGGTATCATATTTTCCATCCAAGGCTCTTAGGATCTTCTTGATGATGAATTTATCGGTCATCTCTTCACTTCCTAAGCCGGCAATCTCATTTGTGATGAGAGCAAGCCTAGAGTACATTTTGGCGACACCTTCACCATCCTTCATCTTGAACTTGTCAAGTTGGCTTTGAAGCACATCCAACTTGGATTCCTTGACGGAGTCGGTACCTTCGTGCATATCAATCAAAGTGTCCCAAATTTCCTTTGCATTCTCAAGGCGGCTGATTTTGTTGAATTCTTCGGGGCACAATCCGTTGAAGAGAATATCACAAGCTTGAGCATTGTATTGCAACATCTTCAACTCATCCGCGGTAGCTACACGGTTTGGTTCTTTCCCATCAAAGAAGTCACCTTGCAAGCCAACACACACAATTGCCCAAACGGCGGGGTTATGTCCAAGAATATGCATTTTCATTTTATGCTTCCAACTAGCAAAATTAGTACCATCAAAGTAAGGACCTCTACGGTGATAATTTCCCTCGCTAGACGCCATACTCTCCTAGGTTGTGAAACCAAGGCTATGACCACCAAAAGCTATGGGGATCAAGAAAATGGAGACCAAAGCTCTGATACCACTTGTAGGATCGGAAGTATGTCTAGAGGGGGGGTGATTAGACTACTTGACCAAATAAAAACTTAACCTTTTCCCAATTTTAGTTCTTGGCAGATTTTAGCTATTTTAGGACAAGTCAAGCAATCATCACATAATTCAAGCAAGCATGCAAAGAGTATATTGGCAGCGGAAAGTAAAGCATGCAACTTGCAAGAATATAAAGGGAAGGGTTTGGAGATTTCAAACGCTATTGGAGACACGGATGTTTTTCCCGTGGTTCGGATAAGTGGTGCTATCCTACATCCACGTTGATGGAGACTTCAACCCACGAAGGGTAACGGTTGCGCGAGTCCACACAGGGCTCCACCCAAGGGCAACGGTTGCGCGAGTCCACGGAGGGCTCCACCCACGAAGGGTCCACGAAGAAGCAACCACCCACAAAGGGTCCATGAAGAAGCAACCTTGTCTATCCCACCATGGACAACGCCCACGAAGGACTTGCCTCACTAGCGGTAGATCTTCACGAAGTAGGCGATCTCCTTGCCCTTACAAACTCCTTGGTTCAACTCCACAATCTTGTCGGAGGCTCCCAAGTGACACCTAGCCAATCTAGGAGACACCACTCTCCAAGAAGTAACAAATGGTGTGTAGGTAATGAACTCCTTGCTCTTGTGCTTCAAACTCCCCAACACTCAACTCTCTCTCATAGGATTTGGATTTGGTGGAAAGAAGATTTGAGTGGAAAGCAACTTGGGAAGGCTAGAAATCAAGATTCATATGGTAGGAATGGAATGTCTTGATCTCAACACATGAGTAGGTGGTTTTCTCTCAGAACATATGAGTAGGAATGATGTGTGTGTTCTGATGGCTCTCTCATCGAATGAGAAGGAGGTGGAGGGGTATATATAGCCTCCACACAAAATCCAACCGTTACACAGTTTTCCAATCTCGGTGGGACCGAATCAATAAACTCGGTCTGACCGAAGTAGTAAACCTAGTGACCGTTAGGAATTTCGGTGGGACTGACATGCAACTCGGTAGGACCGATTCGGTTAGGGTTTGGGCATAACGTAATCTCGGTGAGACCGATTACACAAACTCGGTGAGACCGAGTTTGGTAATTAGCTAACCAGAGAGTTGGTCAGGCAAACTCGGTGGGACCGATTTGCTCTTTCGGTGAGACCGAGTGGAACTCGGTGAGACCGAAAAGTTACAAAGGGGAAACACTGAGTTTACATTGCAATCTCGGTGGGACCAATTCGCTCTTTCGGTGGGACCGAAAAGTTACGAAAGGGAAACAGAGAGTTTGCAACCCCATCTCGGTGGGACCGAGATCCTTATCGGTAGGACCGAATTGCTAGGGTTTGGCAGTGGCTAATGACAATTGAAACTCGGTGGCGCCGGATAGGAAAAATCGGTAGGACCGAGTTTGGCTTAGAGTTTAGGTCATATGTGGATATGGGAAAGTAGTTGAGGGTTTTTGGAGCATATCATTAAGCACATGAAGCAAGAGGCTCATTAAGCAACACCTCATCCCTCCTTGATAGTATTGGCTTTTCCTATGGACTCAATGTGATCTTGGATCACTAAAATATAAAAGGAAGAGTCTTGAGCTTTTGAGCTTGAGCCAATCCTTTGTCCTTAGCATTTTGAGGGTTCCACTTTCACATCCATGCCATGCCAATCATTGAGCTTTCCTGAAATAATCATCTTGGAATAGCATTAGCTCAATGAGCTATATGTTGTTATGAATTACCAAAACCACCTAGGGATAGTTGCACTTTCAATCTCCCCCTTTTTGGTAATTGATGACAACATATAGATCAAAGCTTCGACAAATGATAATAAGCATGAAGTATATCGTCGCTTTGAGAAGTATGTGATAAGTAAGAGCTCCCCCTAAATTTGTGTATATTTAAAATTTGCTTTGGACTGCAAATGCACAAAGAGTTAGAGTCATGGGTTACTCTTCCATGTCACATACATCTTGGTGGAGCGCTCAAAAAGATAAGAATGAAATACATGCACTCATCACCAAGAATAGTGAATGATCACAAACGATAGATAGCATGATAATATTTAAGAAAGCATTAAGCAAACATTAAGTGTAGCTTATGATCAAACACATGATCATCGATGTCTCACAAGTAATGACATAGTATCAAGAACTCAAAAGCAGAAAAGGTTCGAAAAGACCACCAAATAAAACAAGAGAGAAAAGCAACACTCTCTCTCTCGAAGCCTATGATCTATACATCTTCTCCCCCTTTGGCAACAAGTTACCAAAAAGTTCCTAGAAAATGCATAGTGCTAAGTCGTCGCTCAGGCTTGATCTTCAGGTGGTGGTGGAGTCCGGATCACTCCAAGGACGAAGGCTTCTGTAGATGCTGAAGTAGTCGCTGGAGTTGGAGCTGAGGTAGACGCTAGAGCTGAGGCTGTGGCTGGTGCAGACGTTGTAGCTCTGGTGTCAGCAACTGGCAGTGCAGACGACCTCGGACCTCATGGCACTCTAGAAAAAGCATGAGTTGTGGTCCTGCCTCTCCTCTCATTCATGTCCTCCTGGAGCTGCTCCACTACAGACTGGACTTCTGTTACCTTGACATCCAAGTCATAGAACTTCTGTTCCATGATCCTCTCTAGGCTCTGCTGATTTTTAGTGAGGTTGGCTAGACTTTGCTCAATTCTCAGCGAGGATGCAATCAAGTAACTGAGCTGCTCTTGTTTGGTCTTCAAGAAGTACTCAGATGCCTCCTCTTGAGTAGGCATCCTGGCAGCTTTCTCCTTCTTCGCCTTCTCCTTCTTTGCAAATGCTTGTGCAGACGATGGCTCATTCTCTGTCATCACAACTTCATTGTTCTCAAAATCTGGACGGATGGGCAGGTGTTCCTTATCCAACAAATATACGCCCGTGCCCATCTTGGAGTTGATGAGCTCCTGAATCTGAGGGGCATATCCACAGCTCCTCTTTTGATCTGCAGCTGTCCTCTTAATGGTTTCCACAATGAGACTCATGACCTTGAATTTCTGAGGCACGTCAAAGACATGAAGCAGGTTGATTGCGTGACCTCTGATCATCTTGTGATCTCTAGACTTAGGCAACAGAGTGTGCCTTAGTATCCAATTGATAGTAGGCAATCCTGAGAGCAGATGGTGCACTGAGCCAAACTTGAAAGTGTCAAGAGCTTCATTGGGAATTTCCTTGTACATGTTGGACATGGAGTTATGGTCCATTTTCTTCTTGGCATAGATGTCCAAGTCCTCATCTTGCTCTTCTGGGGCATTGATGATCTGTGCCCACTCAGCCACTGTAGATTGGTACCTTGTACCTTCTGACATCCATGTAATCCTTCCATCCGGATAAAAGTGAGCTGTGGAGTAGAACTGCATGATGAGTTCCTCGTTCCACTTTGTGAGCTTCTGCCCAACAAAGTCCTCTACTCCACACGCTCTGAAGCTGTCCTGAACTCCTGGATAGTGCTCTTCATTCTCCTTGATATAGGTCCAGTCGACCCATCTCATGTCACAAACGATTGGCTTCTTGTCAAGCAAAACAGTCTCATAAAAATCTTGTTGCTCCTTTGTGTGAAATCTGTAGTCCACGGCAGTCCTTCTCCTGGAAGCATATGGATCTGCTTCCCTCCATTTCCTGAGCCCTGAGTCTCTCCTGAGCTTCATGTCCTCAGCCACAGGATGAGCATCGTTGTGGTCTGGGATCTTGGGCTTGAGCTTCCGAAGGACACTCTCTTCCTCTTCTTCAATAGCTTCAGGCACTGGGGCCTTGTTCTTTTCTGCAGCAGGTATACTCCTTGTGTTTCTCTTGGGAGCTGTCTTAGGCTTAGATGCAGCCTTAGGAGCTTCCTTGGGCTTGGATGCAGCTCTCCCTGAAGCATAGTGAACATCTTTCATTTTCTCTCTATCCTCTGCAGTGGTCGGGCATTGAGTCTTACTCAACTTCACACCTTGTAACACAGGTAAGAACCCTTTCTTAGCCTGATCCATTTTGAACTTCTTCAAAACTTTATCAAGGTATGTGCTTTGTGAAAGTCCTATTAAGCGTCTTGATCTATCTCTATAGATCTTAATGCCCAATATATAAGCAGCTTCACCGAGGTCTTTCATTGAAAAACTCTTATTCGAGTATCCCTTTATGCTTTCCAGAAATTCTATATCATTTCCAATCAGTAATATGTCATCCACATATAATATCAGAAATGCTACAGAGCTCCCACTCACTTTCTTGTAAATACAGGCTTCTCCAAAAGTCTGTACAAAACCAAATGCTTTGATTACACTATCAAAACGTTTATTCCAACTCCGAGAGGCTTGCACCAGTCCATAAATGGACCGCTAGAGCTTGCACACTTTGTTAGCTCCCTTTGGATCAACAAAACCTTCTGGCTGCATCATATACAACTCTTCTTCCAGACATCCATTCAGGAATGCAGTTTTGACATCCATCTGCCAAATTTCATAATCATAAAATGCGGTAATTGCTAACATGTTTCGGAACGACTTAAGCATCGCTACGGGTGAGAAGGTCTCATCGTAGTCAATCCCTTGACCTTGTCGAAAACCTTTCGCAACAAGTCGAGCTTTGTAGACAGTAACATTACCGTCAGCGTCAGTCTTCTTCTTGAAGATCCATTTATTTTCAGTTGCTTGTCGATAATCGGGCAAGTCAACCAAAGTCCACACTTTGTCTCATACATGGATCCCATCTCAGATTTCATGGCTTCACGCCATTTTGCGGAATCTGGGCTCACCATCGCTTGTTCATAGTTCGTAGGTTCATCATGGTCTAGTAACATGATTTCCAGAACAGGATTACCGTACCACTCTGGTGCGGATCTTACTCTGGTTGATCTACGTGGTTCAATAACAACTTGATCTGAAGTTTCATGATCATCATCATTAACTTCCTCACTAACTGGTGTAGACGTCACAGGAACCGGTTTCTATGATGAAATACTTTCCAATAAGGGAGCAGGTACAGTTACCTCATCAAGTTCTACTTTCCTCCCACTCACTTCTTTCGAGAGAAACTTCTTCTCTAGAAAGGATCCATTCTTAGAAATGAATGTCTTGCCTTCGGATCTGTGATAGAAGGTGTACCCAACAGTCTCCTTTGGGTATCCTATGAAGACACATTTTTCCGATTTGGGTTCGAGCTTATCAGGTTGAAGCTTTTTCACATAAGCATCGCAGCCCCAAACTTTAAGAAACAACAACTTTGGTTTCTTGCCAAACCATAGTTCATAAGGCGTCGTATCAACAGATTTTGATGGTGCCCTATTTAACGTGAATGCGGCCATCTCTAAAGCATAACCCCAAAACGATAGCGGTAAATCAGTAAGAGACATCATAGATCGCACCATATCTAGTAAAGTACGATTACGACGTTCGAACACACCATTGCGCTGTGGTGTTCCGGGTGGCGTGAGTTGTGAAACTATTCCGCATTGTTTCAAATGTAGGCCAAACTCATAACTCAAATATTCTCCTCCCTGATCAGATCGTAGAAATTTTATTTTATTGTTACGATGATTTTCAACTTCACTCTTAAATTTTTGAACTTTTCAAATGTTTCAGATTTATGTTTCATTAAGTAGATATACCCATATCTGCTTAAATCATCTGTGAAGGTGAGAAAATAACGATATCCGCCACGAGCCTCAACATTCATTAGACCACATACATCTGTATGTATGATTTCCAACAAATCTGTTGCTCTCTCCATAATACCGGAGAACGGCGTTTTAGTCATCTTGCCCATAAGGCACGGTTCGCAAGTACCAAGTGATTCATAATCAAGTGGTTCCAAAAGTCCATCAGTATGGAGTTTCTTCATGCGCTTTACTCCGATATGACCTAAACGGTAGTGCCATAAATAAGCTGCACTATCATTATCAACTCTGCATCTTTTGGCTTCAACATTATGAATATGTGTGTCACTACTATCGAGATTCATCAAAAATAGACCACTCTTTAAGGGTGCATGACCATAAAAGATATTACTCATATAAATAGAACAACCATTATTCTCTGATTTAAATGAATAACAGTCTCGCATCAAACAAGATCCTGATATAATGTTCATGCTTAACGCTAGCACCAAATAACAATTATTTAGGTCTAAAACTAATCCCGAAGGTAGATGTAGAGGTAGCGTGCCGGCCGCGATCACATCGACTTTGGAACCATTTCCCACGCGCATCGTCACCTCGTCCTTGGCCATTGTTCGCTTAATCCGTAGTTTCTATTTCGAGTTGCAAATATTAGCAACAGAACCAGTATCAAATACTCAGGTGCTACTGTGAGCTCTAGTAAGGTACACATCAATAACATGTATATCGCATATACCTTTGTTCACCTTGCCATCCTTCTTATCCGCCAAATACTTGGGGCAGTTCCGCTTCCAGTGTCTAGTCTGCTTGCAGTAGAAGCACTCAGTTTCAGGCTTAGGTCCAGACTTGGGTTTCTTCTCTTGAGCAGCAACTTGCTTGCCGTTCTTCTTGAAGTTCCCCTTCTTCTTCCCTTTGCCCTTTTTCTTGAAACTAGTGGTATTGTTAACCATCAACACTTGATGCTTCTTTTTGATTTCCACCTCCGCAGCCTTTAGCATCGCGAAGAGCTCGGGAATAGTCTTTTCCATCCCTTGCATGTTATAGTTCATCATGAAGCTCTTGTAGCTTGGTGGCAGTGATTGAAGAATTCTGTCAATGAAGCTATCATCTGGAAGATTAACTCCCAGTTGAATCAAGTGATTATTATACCCAGACATTTTGAGTATATGCTCACTGACAGAACTATTCTCCTCCATCTTGCAGCTATAGAACTTATTGGAGACTTCATATCTCTCAATCCGGGCATTTGCTTGAAATATTAACTTCAACTCCTGAAACATCTCATATGCTCCATGACGTTCAAAACATCGTTGAAGACCCGGTTCTAAGCCGTAAAGCATGGCACACTGAACTATTGAGTGGTCATCCGCTTTGCTCCGCCAGGTGTTCACAACATCTGGTGTTGCTCCAGCAGCAGGCCTGGCACGCAGCGGTGCTTCCAGGACATAATTCTTCTGTGCAGCAGTGAGGATAATCCTCAAGTTACGGACCCAGTCCATGTAATTGCTACCATCATCTTTCAACTTTGCTTTCTCAAGGAATGCATTAAAATTCAATGGAACAACAGCACGGGCCATGTATCTACAACAACATAGACAAGCAAGATACTATCAGGTACTAAGTTCATGATAAATTTAACCGATCATCACGTGAAATGGAGTAGTGTTCAATGGTGAACATCATTATGTTGATCATATCTACTATATGATTCACGCTCGACCTTTCGGTCTCAGTGTTCCGAGGCCATATCTGCATATGCTAGGCTCATCAAGTTTAACCCGAGTATTCTGCGTGTGCAAAACTGGCTTGCACCCGTTGTAGATGGACGTAGAGCTTATCACACCCGATCATCACGTGGTGTCTGGGCACGACGAACTTTGGCAACTGTGCATACTCAGGGAGAACACTTTTATCTTGAAATTTAGTGAGAGATCATCTTATAATGCTACCATCAATCAAAGCGAGATAAGATGCATAAAAGATAAACATCACATACAATCAATATAAGTGATATGATATGGCCATTATCATCTTGTGCTTGTGATCTCCATCTCCGAAGCACCATTATGATCACCATCGTCACCGGCGCAACACCTTGATCTCCATCGTAGCATCGTTGTCGTCTCGCCAATCTTATGCTTCTATGACTATCGCTACCGCTTAGTGATAAAGTAGCATTACAGGGAGATTGCATTGCGTACAATAAAGCGACAACCATATGGCACCTGCCAGTTGCCGATAACTCGGTTACAAAACATGATCATCTCATACAATAAAATTTAGCATCATGTCTTGACCATATCACATCACAACATGCCCTGCACAAACAAGTTAGACGTCCTCTACTTTGTTGTTGCAAGTTTTACGTGTCTGCTACGGGCTTAGCAAGAACCATTCTTACCTACGCATCAAAACCACAATGATAGTTTGTCAAGTTGGTGCTATTTTAACCTTTGCAAGGACCGGGCGTAGACACACTCGGTTCAACTAAAGTGAGAGAGACAGACACCCGCTAGTCACCTTTAAGCAACGAGTGCCCATAACGGTGAAACCAGTCTCGCATAAGCGTACGCGTAATGTCGGTCCGGGCCGCTTCATCTCACAATACCGCTGAACCAAAGTATGACATGCTGGTAAGCAGTATGACTTGTATCGCCCACAACTCACTTGTGTTCTACTCGTGCATAACATCAACACATAAAACCTAGCTCGGATGCCATTGTAGGGGAACGTAGTAATTTCAAAAGAATTCCTACGCACACGCAAGATCATGGTGATGCATAGCAACGAGAGGGGAGAGTGTTGTCTACGTACCCTCATAGACCGGCAGCGGAAGCGTTGACACAACGTAGAGGAAGTAGTCGTACGTCTTCCCGATCCGACCGATCCAAGTACCGAACGTACGGTACCTCCGAGTTCTGCACGCGTTCAACTCGGTGACGTCCCTCGAGCTCCGATCCAGCCGAGTGTTTAGGGAGAGTTTCGTCAGCACGACGGCGTGATGACGGTAATGATGTTCTACCGACGCAGGGCTTCGCCTAAGCACCGCTACGATATGACCGAGGTGGAATATGGTGGAAGGGGGCACCGCACATGGCTAAGGAACGATCACGAAGATCAACTTGTGTGTCATGGGGTGCCCCCTTGCCCCCATATATAAAGGAGGGAGGGGGAGGTGCGGCCGGCCCCTAGGGGTGCGCCTGGAGGAGTCCTACTTCCACCGGGAGTAGGACTCCCCCCTCTTGCCTTGTTGGAGAAGGAAAGGGGAAGGGGAAAAGAGGAAAAGGGGGGCGCCGCCCCTCCCTTCCTTGTCCTATCCGGACTAGGGGGGGAGGGGGTGCGTGGCCTGCCCTGGCCGGCCCTCCTCTTCTCCCTTAGGGCCCATGTAGGCCCATTAACCCCCGAGGGAGTTCCGGTAACCCCCCGGTACTCCGGTAAAATCCCTATTTCACCCGGAACGATTCCGATAACCAAATATAGGCTTCCAATATATCAATCTTTATGTCTCGACCATTTCGAGACTCCTCGTCATGTCTGTGATCACACCTGGGACTCCGAACAACCTTCGGTACATCAAAACACAAAAACCCTAATTGCGATCGTCACCAAACTTTAAGCATGCGGACCCTACGGGTTCGAGAACTATGTAGACATGACCGAGACATGTCTCTGGTCAATAACCAATAGCGGAACCTGGATGCTCATATTAGCTCCTACATATTCTACGAAGATCTTTATCAGTCAAACCGCATAACAACATACGTTGTTCCCTTTGTCATTGGTATGTTACTTGCCCGAGATTCGATCGTCGGTATTCCAATACCTAGTTCAATCTCGTTACCGGCAAGTCTCTTTACTCGTTCCGTAATACATCATCTCACAACTAACTCATTAGTTGCAATGCTTGCAAGGCTTATGTGATGTGCATTACCGAGAGGGCCCAGAGATACCTCTCCGACAATCGGAGTGACAAATCCTAATCTCGAAATACGCCAATCCAACATGTACCTTTGGAGACACCTGTAGAGCACCTTTATAATCACCCAGTTACGTTGTGACGTTTGGTAGCACACAAAGTGTTCCTCCAGTAAACAGGAGTTGCATAATCTCATAGTCATAGGAACATGTATAAGTCACACTACGAGGAAAAGGCCTACTAATGGCGCACCAGTTTTGCCTACTAATGGCGCGCTACTGGTGCGCCATTAGTATCACGCCACTAGTATTTCTTACTAATGGCGCACCACGCAGTGCGCCATTAGTATAGAACACCATGCGCCATTAGTATGCCTCCCAGGGGCCATATTTAACCATGTGCTTTGGCATACTAATGGCGCAGTGTTGTTAGATGCGCCATTAGTATACTTTGGCATACTAATGGCGCACTCTGTAGTGATGCGCCATTAGTATGAATATTAGGTTTTATTCTTTTTTACTTTTCTGATTTTTGCACAGGTTACAAAATATATTATTTGATAGAATATAGACAGCAGCACACAGCAACAGCTGATTCATCGAATACAATAGAAGATTAGTCTCCGAATAGAATTCATCATATTAGTCTCCGAATTCAAAAGACCGAACAAAGATAAAACATTACAAGTCTCGAGACCGCGAGTATCGAGTTTGTCTTCACATTACAAGTCGATATCGATCATCTAAACTACCATCACATAGAAGAGAGCTGCAGTCATCACGATGAGCATCATCGCAATGAAACTGGTCTTCATCCGGTTCCTCCAACACTCCCTCCTCTCTCCCGCTAGATAGCGGGCGTATCTAGATTCCGCTTCCGCCCTAGTGGTGTACCCTTTGTAACTTTTACCGCTGAAACGGTGAACCTGTCTCCGACACTCCTCCCAGTCGTCGTAGACTCCGGGAACCTTACCCTTGTACACGACATACGACGGCATCTCTATGCACAAGCCAAACAACAGACAATACATACATAAGCAATATATAAGTATGCAACAAAAGGATTAGAAGAGAAAATCAAGACATGACATTAATAGCACGATTCATGGTTCTACTAATAAATAGCATCGATTACATCTAAGTTGAACGACTGCCCAAACCAAAGAGACATACAAGTTCATTAAAGTTTAATTACAACATGAGCCAATCAATGTTTCAGAACTACACATAGCATCACTACTGTCGACTCGACTCATGGGACCAGAGCATGGATGAAGCCGCCGTCCATCGTGATGGTCATGAAATCACGGGCGTTGTCAGCCTGCATTTGTAGCGTTCCATCTATCTCCCTGTTGGACGGTTGATATCTGAGGTAGAACTGCCCCGAGGTATGAAGGACATCTTGATGGATGATGTCCGCAAACTCTGACTGGATGCGAAAGAATTCTTGTCTGATGTCCGCGTCCTAGATTGCCGACAAGCTCGCGGCACAATCTTTGAGATTATCTGGTAGCAGAAGGTGATGATGGTCCCTTACAATCGCCCGCATGTGATGGAGGGCGTAGTAGGCATCCTTCTGACCGCCAGGCGGCTGCTTGACGCAGCAGAACTTATTATTGTGGGCAAACACGTGTTTGCGGTACCTACGAACTGGCCTGGTGAAGGTGCCTCCAGATTTGGCGTAGCCAGGGAGAACATCATCAAGAACTTTCTTGATATTTGTGTAGTCCATCTTGGAGTCATGGTTCGGGTCGAAATACGTGGCCATGGAATATTTCGGGCTTAAGAGGATGAGTGTGCAATGTGTGTCACTGCACAGAACACGGAATGTTAGAAAAAAAAAAGAATGATCAAAATCTAAGAAATCATATGTTACGGGGCGGTTAAGGGATGACTTACTCGGGAAAGTAAGCCACGAGGAAGTTATCCTTATCTGGGTTTGCCAGAATGACGCCTTTGAGGTGTGAACTCATGACTTGGCGGTCCCCAGCGCTGCCCAAGAGCTTGGCACGCATGTAGAAGGGTTCGACTATCACGATGTCCGGGGTCTTGTCTATAATGATCCGCATCTCCATAGTCAGCGAAAACAGCCGAACGAAGGTGTAGTGCAGCGGATGAAGGTTAAACATAGCAGAGATGTCATCAAACCGCAGGACGATCATACCCCCGATGGCGCCATCCACAAAGCCCTTGCCCTCTGGCACCTTGGCCACGAAAACCGGGTATGCCACATCATTCTCTCTGAGACGCCGCTTCTACAAAGAAAGAACACTGTCATGCAGACTCCGCATAGCACCGGTTGTAGCATTGAGCTTATTTTTCGGTAGCATCACCCTACCCGCCACATGCACCCTCCTCGAGATATCCTTAGGTGAAGGTGGCCCATCCTGAGCACGGATCGTACTCGGTGCCGGCTAGCTCGCACCCTTGTTACTCTTTCTTTTCCGTCCCTTCTTCTTCTATTGTAATGGGACCGAGTTCTGCTCATAGACCGCCTTCTTGAGTGTGTTGGGGCTGATAATATTTGGCACCTCGGCTATCTGAGGCTCGGTGAAGTCGGCAGCTGGAGGCGTCTCCTGAGAACTGAACGCCAGACGACGCCTGTTGCAACTGGGTTTCTCCGCCGTACCAGCTAGACCGCGGTCGTCTTGGTTGGGTTCTTGAGAAAGAGGCTAGCAGAATTCATCATCGTACCCATGTTCGGCGAAGTACTTATCGACGTTGCTAAATATACGGTCGTTGTCATCATCGTCCAGATCCTGTGCCATATGCATGTTCGGATCCTGTGCCATGGGGATGTCCGGCATGTCCGGTAGCGTTGCGGCGGTCTTGCCATGGCTTGGCGCCGGCAGGACTGGCGGTGTTGTCTTTGGGGTGGTGTCCCCCGCCCCCAAACAAATCTGGCTCTTCGGCCAAAGCAGGGGCCAGCTTAGGCAGGTGCTAAGGATCATCAGATCATCTTCGTCGGCCCCGGCGGGTTGAATCAGAGGTAACAACTCGTCGCAGCCTGGTAGCACCCGAACCAGTTGAACCCTATACACGGTGGGTGGCATCGGTTTACCGTGGAACACGAGGTTGCCCGGTTGAACGATTATGCCCTTGGCGACATCGACCAACTCGTCGTTCACGAAGTGTAGGAGAGTGCACGGAACATCGGCGGCGCCCTGTGAAAACATGTAGGGCGTCAGGGATGCCCAGTCAAAGGCAAGGAAATGAAGTCCTCGGCCGAGAGGCTTAATTAGTTACCGTGATGATGGCGTCGAGCTCGGCTAATGTCAAGGCACCGCCAACGGCGGGCGTGCAACTGACGGAGGGTCCGCTTGCTGGCGAGGTGCCGGCCGGCGTACACCCGGGTGCATTAAGCTCCAATGCCGGTATAGTATGACGACCATTTTGTGGACAATCCTTTGCCGGCCACACGACCAGCTGACATCGGCTTACTGAGCTTATCCTTGTTTTTCATTACATTCAACGCCCTATTCAAAGGGGTGTCGAAAGGGGAGCTCTGAGACGACCCCGCGCTACTGCTTTCTTTGTCATGCGGAAGGAACGTGAACCATTTAGAAATATTGGGGATTAATTAGAATGCAACCATATGGAGCTAATTATGCGTGGGTGTATTCCTTACCAGAACAAGCTCAAGCGCCTTGGTCTTCGGATCCGTGGTAAGCTCCTTTGTTACCGGGTTTTTGCAATTTTAGTTGCATTCATTTGTGACGGTGGAGCGGGCCGGGGAGGGTGTGGGGGAGAGGGTGCGGGGGGTCGGCGGCGGCGGCCGGTGGAGCGGGGGAGAGGGTGCGGGGGGTGCTCGGCGGCGAGGGGGACCGGATCTGGCGAGGTGGGATAGCGATCGAGATGGAGGGGGGTCGAGATCGAGTGTCCATGAAATTTAAAAAATATTCATGAGTTCAAAATTAAAGTGCCCATGAAATACAATCGAGAAATGAAGGCTACAACTTAAATACAATCGATCTTAGATAGCGATCTGTTCACAATCTTCTTGCCCTTCTTTTTCGCAAATGGAGTTCTTCTGTGGAACGAACGTCCTTTAGGTAGGGTGGTCCTGCTTCTTCTTGTGGTGTATGCTGCTACTTCATCGTCGTCGTCATGTTCGATCTTCGGGTCACTGTACTTGTCGAAGTCTTGCTCATTGGCTACTCCATCCATTTTGATGATCTTCCTTTTGCCTCTCCTCACGACAACACGACTGGGCTTTGACGGGTCGGTAATGAAGAAGCATTGGTCCACTTGGGAAGCCAGTACCCATGGCTCATTTTTTGCGATGATGTTTGCGCCCGCGGTCTGGGATTTGGCTTCGGGTATAACCATGGTGGTGAAATACCAGTCTTCTTTTAGGACGCTCTTGGCCCATCTGACACGGAACATCGGGACCTTCTCTCCAGCGTAGCTCAGCTCCCAGATCTCCTCGATCCTTCCGTAGTATCTGTCCTTGTCATTACCGGTGTAGGATTCCATCGTTACCCCGGAGTTCTGATAACCATCGCTCTTCATGTCCTTGTCCTCGGTGTAGAATGTGTAGCCGTTGATATCGTACGCCTCATAGGTCATCAGGTTGTGCTCGGCGCCCTGTGACAAGGCGAATATGAGTTGTTCTTCCGTGGAAGAATCCTCATGTAAAGGGTACGACAGAAGCTTCTGCTTGAACCAACGCGTGAAACATGAGTTGTGCTCTTTGATTATATCTTCGTCCGTCCTTTGTTGGCCTCGGTCATTGTACGTCTTCTCAATAAAGGTTTTGTGCTCTACCACCCAAGGATCGACCACGTCTATGTGTTGTAGCATGACTAGGTTTGCTCTTTCAAAGTCGGCGAGTCAACCCTCGAAGTCGACATGCATTTCGCGGCGACCCTCACGGTGACCCCATCCAGCGAGCCTGCCGAGGTGCCTGTTGATGGGCAGACCAACGGGGTTCTCGATGCCTAGATAATTCATGCAGTAGGAGATGCACTCTTCGGTCAGAAAGCCCCTGGCTATGCTTCCCTCTGGACGTGACATGTTGCGGACGTATCCTTTGATGACACCATTCATCCTTTTGAACGGCATCATGCTGTGTAGGAACGTTGGCCCAAGTTGGATGATATCCTCCACGATATGCACCAGTAGATGCACCATAACGTCGAAGAATGCGGGTGGGAAGTACATCTCAAGCTCGCATAGTATCACCACGATCTCTTCCTGTAGCCTTCTGAGTTGCCTCACACCAATCGACTTCCGAGAGATGACGTCGAAAAAGTGGCATAGGCCAAATAGCGTTTCACGGACGTGCGCGTCCATGATCCCACGGATTACAACTGGAAGTATCTGCATCATCAGCACGTGACGGTCATGAGACTTCATCCCGCTGAAATTCTGCTTCGCTGGGTCTAGGTATCTACTTATCTTCCCCGCGTAACCGTAAGGAAGTTTTACTCCTACGAGGCAGGTGAAAAACTGCTCGATCTCTTCCTGACTTAGAGTGAAGCACGCGGGAGGGTAGTCATTTCCCGTCTTCTTGGCTTTTTGCCTTTGCGACAACTTTCTGTGTCCTGCTTCGCCTCATTATCATCATCATCATCATCATTAGCGTGAAGCTCCTGCCTGATGCCCATTGATTTCAAGTCTGCCCTTGCTTTCGGCCCATCTTTGGTCCTCTCTAGCATGTTGAGCAGGGTACCAAGCAGACTCTCGCACACGTTCTTCGTGATATGCATGGCATCAAGGCTGTGAGGCACACGGTGGATCTTCCAGTATGGCAAGTCCCAGAAAACAGACCTCGTTTTCCATACCTTCAGCAGCGGCTCTGGCGCCTTTCGCTTCTTTCCCGGCTCTGGTGCCTTTTGCTTCTTTCCCAGCAGTGGGTAATCTTTCCAATTTTTCAATAGCCCGTCTATTTCCTCGCCGCTCCTCGTACGCGGGCGTCTTCGGGGTTCGGTTTCACCATCGAACAGATCCTTGCGTTTCCTCCACGGGTCATCGTCGCGAAGCCACCTTCGATGTCCCATGAACACGGTTTTCGAAGACCCGGGATCTCTATCTAGCTGGCGATACGTTGTGTCATCCATGCACCTGACGCATCCAGAAAATTCGTGGACCACCTGCCCCACGAGATATCCGTAACCGAGATAGTCAAGCACCGTCGTGAGCAGTGTGGCTCTCATAGGGAAATATTCTTTCTCTGCGGCGTCTCACGTATTGGCTGGCGTTTTCCACAGCGTGTCTAGCTCCTCTTTCAGCAGCCCCAGATACAGATTGATGTTGTCCCTTGGTTGTTTCGGCCCTTCAATTAGCATACTCATGTGAATGTACTTCCTCTTCATGCACAACCAGGGGGGAAGGTTGTACATCCACACAAACACAGGCCAGGTGCTATGTGTGCTTCTCTGGCTGCCAAACGGATTGACTCCATCGGTGCTCGCGCCCAGCACGATGTTCCTTGGATCCTTCCCAAATTCTAGGTGTTCGAAGTTCAACGCTTGCCACTGGCTCCCATCCTTAGGGTGACTCAACATCTTGCCTTTTTTATATATCTCCGGGCCATTTGCGTCATCTTCTCGCTTCTTCTCCTCCCTATCCGTGTGCCAACGCAGGAGCTTTGCTACCTTAGGGTCCATGAAATACCGCTGCAGATGAGGAGTGATCGGAAAGTACCACACCACTTTTCAAGGAGCTTTATTCCTCTTCTTGTATCGAGTGACGCCGCACACCGGACATATGGTAGACTCCGCGTGCTCGTCCCAATAAATGATGCAATTGTTCATGCACACATGGTATTTCACGTGCGGTAAATCTAGAGGACACATGACTTTCTTTGCCTCATCGAAACTAGTCGGGCACTTGTTCCCCTTGGGAAGGCGTTCGTGCCAGAATGGCATGTTCTCGTCGAAGCATGCGTCGGTCATTTTGTGTTTTACCTTCATCTCCAGATCCATGAGCGTTACTTTCAGGCGGGTATCCTCGGGTCTGCATCCTTCATAAAATGGAGTAACCGCGTCTATCTCCAGTTGATCCAGCTTGGCTTTCTCTCGGGTGGCAGCTCTTGCGTTATCCGTCTGCGTGAGAAGCAGCTCTTGAATATGAGGGTCCTACACCCAGCCCATCGATGGTCCATCGTCGTCTGCTCCGCTGGCATCTTCATCTTCATGATCATGCCCTTCGTCTGCTCTGGCATCTTCCTCATCATCATGTCCGGCATCTTCTACATGATGACTGTGTACAACATCACCGTCGTGATCATGTCCTGGAGATTCTTCGTCTTCTCGCCCGCCCGAGCTGCGGTGGTTGTCTTGCTGCCCTTCCTCATTTCTTGCCCGGCCCCCATGGACGACTTCATAGTCATCTTCATCACCTTGCCACTAATAGCCATCCATGAAACCACGCAAAAGCAGGTGGTCCCGCACCTGCCTGGAATCCGGGTCCACAATAAGGCTCTTCAGCTTGCATCTTCGACACGGACATCTTATCTCTGTCTCGTTCTTTTGAAGCATCTCGGCCTTCACGGAGCTCAAAAACCTATTCACGATGCCTTCGGTCATCGTGCGGACCATGGTCGCCTGCGGGGTAGAGCAAAATGATATTTTAGAACCAAGAAAAAATTTGGCATGACTTTCCCTAAAAATAGGACCAAAAAGAATGCATAGTGCCAAAATTCTCGCCGAAACAGAAATGAATCAACATTCTGGCAAAATATTGGCAACTATCGCATTTCAAATACCGGTACCTGCAAACACAAACAAATATGCAACACCACAAACAGATGCAACACCACAAACATACATAGATCTAGCTAGGCCACAAAAAGTGCATGTGCACCGTTGTTGGAGCGAGCTATTGAGAAAAAAAGTAGATCTACAACATGAAGATAGCTTTCCCCTTACTTACCTATCAAAAAAAGGTAATTTCACCACTTAATTTTGATGAATCTATGGTGCAAATGAGGTGAGGAGGAGGAGGTAGCCGACAAGATTGGAGAAGGAGGTGGAGGGAATGAAGTGGGGAAAGTGAGTGTGTAGGTGTGGCTGTCCAAAATATCTAGCTGGTCCCAGGTTACTAATGGCGCACCACACAGCCATGCGCCATTAGTAACCCAACATACTAATGGCGCACCTCCTGGCCGTGCGCCATTAGTAGTTTTGCAAAAAAAGTAAAAATATATATATATATATATACTAATGGTGCACTGTGGCATAGTGCGCCATTACTAGTTTAAGCTAGTAATGGCGCACTTTTCAACGGTGCGCCATTAGTAGTTTTGCAAAAAAAAGAATAAAAAAAATACAGTAGTGGCGCACTCCATGGCTGGTGCGCCATTACTAGTTAGAACTACTAATGGCGCACATTTCCAGGATGCGCCATTAGTATGTTTGGAAAAATGCAAAAAAATTGTTACTTGTGGCGCACCAAGGTGCACCATTAGTGTCTTCCACACTAATGGCGCATCACCACATGATGCACCATTGGTATATAGTAGTGGCGCACCACTTCTCTGGTGCGCCATTAGTGTCAATTTCATCTATAGCCCTTTTCCTAGTAGTGTCATGAAGAAAGCAATAGCAACATACTAAACGATCGTGTGCTAAGCTAACGGAATGGGTCATGTCAATCACATCATTCTCCTAATGATGTGATCCCATTAATCAAATGACAACTCTTTGTCTATGGCTAGGAAACATAACCATCTTTGATCAACGAGCTAGTCAAGTAGAGGAATACTAGTGAAACAATGTTTGTCTATGTATTCACACATGTTTCATGTTTCTGGTAAATACAATTCTAGAATGAATAATAAACATGTATCATGATATAAGGAAATAAATAATAACTTTATTATTGCCTCTAGGGCATATTTCCTTCAAGGCCCTCCCGAGACGGCGCTCTCTCGGAGAGAACGGCACGGCCACCAATCGGGACGCGCGGGCAGCCGTTGGTATCCTCCCTCGCTGCCGACGACAGCGTGAACAATGCACCTACACCCCTGCCCCGGTCGAGGTTGTCCGGCCGGATTTGTGACCAGCCGTGAGCTGAGAGAGAGAGAGAGTGTGTGTGTGTGGCCACCTATGTCTTGCTTAGATCTAGAGAGCATGAGAGAGTGAACGAGAGGAACCCTAGTAAAGCAAGCACTAAGGCTCCTGCTTATATATATAGTGGAGTGATTTTGTTGTGCCAGCTTCAAAAAAATGCGCTCCTACGTGTACCCGTGAGTGGGTGTGAGAGAAGTAGTGCGTGCGTGCACGACTTCTCTTCGTGAGAGTACAATATACTATGCCCAAAGAACATTCGCCACAGGAGTAATAGTATAAGTGTGTCACGTGTGAGCTAAACTGCGCGACGTCTTTTGCTTTTTAGAAGTTCTGAGGGTAGGGTGTGAAGAGCACATATGTGTGTGACGTCTACCTGCAGATAGACGGTGGGTGCGAGAGGACTCGGGAGAGTCGTGACTCGTGAGGGTGCGTGTGCGTGTGTGTGTGTGTGAGAGAGGGGGCACGTATCAATGCAATGCATGTGTCCGTAAATCATTATCCGACAAACGTTCTCCACAAGCCTTTTCCTAACGAACACCGTAAGAACTGTTAGATCGGCATCCGACAGTGTCAGTTTTGCCATGTCATTTAATAGAACAGGCACTCCTCCTACACACAAATCTTTAACGTGAGTGTTAGCAACTGTCGTATGCTCCCTCCGTTCCAAAATGAAGTGCATATAGCTTTATTGAAAATTCGAACCCCGCAAACTTTTACCGAGTTTTTGTGTACCAAATTGCACATGTAGAATACCCTATATATATCATTTCATTCATCTTCGAGAGGTAACTATAAAGATGGGGGAGGCGTCTACAGAGAAAGGCCATCGTATCGCCTGCAGCAATTTCAACCATCCTTTGGTGTGGAGGAATATCATAGGAACTATATATGATATGATTTTTATAGGATTTTTTCCTTTAGAGCCAATTGGTTCATAGGAATAGATTCATATACTCCACATTTCAAAGGAAATAAACATGATATCATTTCTATAGCTTTAGAGCCACTTGGTTCATATGAATGGATTCCTATACTCCCATAATTTCAAAGGAAAATAAACATTAGCGTATATTCAATAGAAAAGTTCCTATGATATGAACCAAATTACATCTCTTTTCTAATCCCTCCTCATAGGAATTGAGATACATGTCATCTCTAGATTCAATAGAAAAGTTCCTATGATGTGAACCAAATGACATCTCTTTTCCAATCCCTACTCATAGGAAATGAGATACTCCATGTCATCTCTTTCCCTACAACTTCCATGTATACATATTCTATTCCTAAATAGCTAGTACAACCCACTAGTAGCTTTTTTCCAAGACATGCAACTATGGCACAAGAATTATATAGTGTGCGAATAACGTTGAAAGATGGTCGCTGGATGAAGCTAATCCGACAGTGCAGAGATGGCAAATCCGAGCACTACTGGCCGTTGGATATCTTCAACATTCCACCAGATCTGCCACATGTACAATTTAGAAGAATCCATGGTTGAACTTAAGCATAATGCACAAACCTCAAAACACAAGCACTTCTCCTTTGTTCTAGAATCTTCCGTATCATAATTGAATTTTTTCTAAATGAATTGCCATTATTTGTTTTTTACTTTATGCTTTACAATGCACAACCCCATGAATCTTAACATTTTTATAAATCTAATTGATTTTGAATGAGATGAACTATAAGAACTAAACAAACATCTACATCATGCATATATGACTCAAAGCTTTACATGCTATAGTGTGTATTTATTCATAATTTGGTTTCGAAATCTCATGCATTCAATGCATGTGTACCTTACTAGTTTTGAGTAGAGTAGAAAATTTCACGCGGCCCCGGTATATCAAAATGCAGGGCCCATGCATCATTGCCTTTCGGTCGAACCTACTTCCACAATTTTTTGTACGTACTATATCTCCACTGGTCCCCGAACCCAAAATGCTGCCTCGTTCTCCTAAAACCAAGCGGCCCACACATATTTAAGGCGTCGACTCGAACTCAATCCCTCTCTCGTTTACTACGACATGGCCCTGCATGCCGTAGTAGTACTCCTACAAACCCTACCGCCGCACGCATCATCGGTTTTCTTCAAGAGGACGAGGGAGAAGCCGATTTGTAGTGGAGGCGCTTTCAAAAAATGATCTGTAGTGGAGACCCCTACACTAGGGTGACCTAGGTAGCTACCGCATGCATCATTGGTTTTCTCTTTTCTTTATGCTTTCGCGCCCTAGAGTGAAATGATGGTTGCTTCGTCCGTCCAGCTTAATGCGGGAAAGGTCGGGCTTTGTGATTTGACCCCTCATCTCTCATTTTCTACTACTACGGTGCTACGACCGGGGTGCCTCCAATTCCAACCGCTGCTCCGAACTGTAATTTGGTGCATCACACGTGGAACAAGACGGTGGATGAGCCACATGTCGGCCAAAGGGTCCTGTTAAGTGTGTCGCCATTTCGTGTGTGGATTGACCCTGCTTGAGTTGCTACGCCAACACGATAGGTGCAGCCTACTACTTGGTTTTGCTCCTTGGTGAATCCCGACTATATTGATCTAAAAAGATACGTACTGAACTACCCTCTCCGTCTCGTTTTTAAGGCGTCTCGGTTTATAGGGCGTGCATGTAGTTCTAGGTCATCCATTTGTCTAACTAAATGAGTTACTATGTCGCAAAAAGTATATCATTGGCTTATTAAGCGGATGTAGTTTCTAAACATATACTGTTCATCACATATATAGCCAGTTAAATTCTCAACCTAGAACGACGTGCATGCCTTGTAAACCGATACGGAGGAAGTATAGTAGTAAAAATGAAGTGATTTTACCATGCGATCGGTAGGGGAACATGGCCTGTCATGCGGTCCCACGTGTCATGATGTACCAAGGCGATGGGCGTGTCCCTCTTGAGGCAGAAGCAATACTACGTGGTTTGAGATGATGGCAAACCGAAGTGTGAAATAATGGTTGCTTCGTCCATCTGGGAAGATGCGGCATTGTGATTTGACGTCTCATTGCTCATTACTACTACTACTTGGGCGATACGACTGGGGTGCGTCCCCTTGCTGTTCTACACTATTATTTGGTGCTTGACATGTCGACCCGGTTGCTATATGTCCCACATGTCGGCGACAGGAAGTATAGAATTCATGAAAGCGAGCGTCGACGGAGGAGTACAAGACACGGCTTGGGTTTTTGCTGCTTCGCGCAATCCATCGATACAAACCTGGACTAAAAAAAGGCGAGGGCGGGTCTTTTCCCACACGGCAGGCAGGGGAGTTTGGCATAGTCTATTTGAGGCAAGGAGGCAGGAAGGGAAACAAGTAAATAAAGGTTGATTGACTTAGTTTTGGGAAAATCTGATTTTACGAAGGACGTACCCACTAGGGTTTATAGGGATCATCTAAAAAACATTTGTTTTCTATTTTATAACTCTCAGTTCTACTACTAGTAGTAGTACCATCACATGTTGGATTTCGAGATGTGTTAGATCACCCGATGCAAGCAGTGTCAAGAGAAAACTCACCAATGCATGTAGAAGTTCATGGAAATTTAGTGGTCATTCATACATTCGTTCTAATTAATGCCTCGGTAAACATAACTTCTTGAGAAAAATGAGCGTACTAATTACTTGTGCAAACTAGGAGTATGAAATTAATTCGACCACTCACTGTTTACCTTGGTTGGAGTGATTTTGAAATTGAGTCATAAACTGGAAAGGAGGGAGTAGTAACTTTTGTCTCAATTACTATTTGTGGCCTTGTATAGATGCAAAATGTATTTTTTTATAGTGGCCTTGTATAAGTAAATGGAGGGAGTACTAAAGGACATATATATTCCAAACAATCTGATAATCTCTCTAACCAAGGTAGTAGGGACGAGGAGTAAATGGAGGGAGTAGTAAAATTTTCTCCTCGTCCTGTGAGCCACTGCGCGCGTGGGCGATGGAGCCGGCGTAAGGCGTACAGTAGTACTACTAGTAAGCAAGCTTCACCTCATCCTACGAGCCACCGTGCCCGTGGGCGGGGGAGACGGCGTACTAAACAAGCTTCTCCTTGTTCTGCGAGTTGACGGGACACATCAAAAGTACTCCAGTGTATAGAGCCTTGCCTCTAAGGTAGGTCCCACATGGTTTGCCTCTTTTTTTAACATAACACGTCAAGTCGCAATTTGTTTGTTCACCAATGGTAGACGATCCTCCCTCCACCAAGTGGACAACTAGTACACTGTCAAATTACCACATGGGATGCCTTTTCGTACAGAAATGAGCTCCACCGTGTACCCGCACAGGTGTGGTTGGGAAAGAGACGAGAGTACATGCGCCGTGCGTGCAACTCTTCTCTTTGTGCACGTCCCCCACCTACGTGTGTGTGAGAGAGATACAAACCTAGAAAAACGGCTTGTGTGGAATAACTACTCTTCATAAGGCATTGTAAGAGTGGACAAAATGGTGAAGGAGGAGATAGGGGAGCGGCGGAGGTGTGCGATTCTTGGCCGGCGTTTGGCCTTGTTTAAATAGGAGATTAAATAGACGACGGACGGGAGGAGCTTGGCCAGTGTTGCGTTTAATGCCGGCCCGGTCATGAACGAACGTGTGTCTAGAGTGGGTTTCTCGGCTTCCACACGGGCGGGTTTCATGGAGGCATTTGAATGCGGCAAGGAGGTGTGTTCAGCCGGGCGTGCAGCGAGTGGCGCCCTCGACTCTGATGTAGGACACTGCTCCATTCTTCCACTGACATGTGGGCTGTTTGGGTACATGGCCTGCATGTCAGTGACCCAACGCAGGCAGCGCACAGCAGAGGAACATTTGATGGGCCAGGGCGGTCAGAAGCGGGCATTTCATAAACCGATGATTTTTCATTGAGTGTGACGTCATCCTTTTCATGTAGAGAAGCCTACTATGTTGATAGCCCATTCGATATGTTGTGATTCATAAAGACCGCTGCAAACATCAATGTTCTGCTTATCACAGATAAGATTGATTAATACCCGTAACAATCCATGTCCTTAACAAAGGGCGCATGCATGTATAGGTTGAGCGTGTGTCTTGCGTCGTGTGCTGTGTGCATGCAGGCGTGCGAGTGTTGCGTGTGTGCAAGGGTATGTTTCAGTGTTGCATGCATGTGTGCGTACTGCGTGTGTTCATGAGTGCATGCGTACGTGTCAGTGTTGCATGCCTGCATGCGTGTGTGTCTTGCGTGCGTGCATGTGTACGTGCGGGGTGAGGCTACACGTCAGTCGACTAACTTTTTCATCTCTGGTCATTAGATTTTCTAGCCGTTGGATACGAAATCAAGGGCCTGTAGTTTATCATCAAACTCCACCCCCCTGAGCCGCCAGCCACCACCGGCCGAACCGCCGGCCCGCGCCGCCCCACCCGCCCCGAAACCACTCCCCACCGCCAGTCCGCCGCCGCACCAGCCATCCCTCTAGGCCCCCCACACCGAGCTTTTTCTCCGGCGACCCCCACCTCACCGCCCAATCAACGTGCCCCCACCGCCGGCGACTACCAACCAGAGGTCTCACAACTTCGAGTACCCACCGACCACTAATTTATTACCATTTCTGTCCTTCATATACGCGCTGACGTGTGGGCCCTATGGTAATGTGCGCTGCTGAATGTGGACCATTTGACTGGTCAATTGATCGTGTCATTAACAAATTACAGAGTTGTATGGTGAGCCAGTGACCGTATGATCACCCAAAAATGTATTTTATTAACACAGTACAGACTCAAACTACCATTTCTTTCTTTCATATACAAGCTGACAGGTGGGCCCCACGGTTACGCGCCCCAACGGTGCAACACTAGTTGCGCCACATGGAACGTTTGATTGGTCAATTGATTGTGTCATCAACAAAATACGGAGTTGTACGGGTGAGCCAGTGACCGTATAATCATGACATGTATTTTTTTTAACACAGTATAGACGCAAGGGCTCATATATATGCGCAAGCACTCACCGCTATAAGCGCACACACGCAGACCCTACCCCTATGAGCACCTTTGAGAGAGTGAGCCAGCATATGATCTTGAGATTTTACGAAGTCACCATACGTGCCTCGTAGTCGAGTGGAACGTCTCCTCCCACTAAACGCACATCACCGAAAAATACTAAAATTAACTTAGGATAAATGCGAGCATTGGGACTTTAACCCTGGTGGGCTCGAGAAACCACTGTCCTCCTAACCATTCAACCACATGGTGGTTAGCACGACAAAATATATGTGGTGACCGTGATGAGCTTATTCTGAAGTCCAGTGACCATATCGTGCTTTCGCTTCAAATACAATGACCATAAGTGTCGTCAACAAAATACGGAGCACGCATCAAATGCAAAGTCCGTCAGTGTCATCAAGAAAATACGGAGACATATCGTGAGCTAGATACCGTATGATCACCACAAGAATGTATATGATGACCGTAATGAGCATATTCTGAATTCCAGTGAACGTATAGTGCTTTAGCTTGAAATACAGTGACCGTCATGCGTGAATGTGTCGTGGGCATGCATACTTTTAGAGGGCCGAGAGATAGTTTGTGTGCGTACGTGAAAGTGGTGTAGAAAGAGGGGGTGTCCAGTGGAGACAAGGAGAGATATGCCCTTCGTTTCTCTTTCCCGTGGCTAATATTTTAGGAGAATATATAAACATTCACAATGCAGAACAAATATTTTTGGATGCACCATGTAATTAACTTTCATGTATAACATTGTACTATTGTATATGCATATTTTCTTAGTGGCCGATTGCGTGTGTGGTGTGGTGGGCACATCATTTCTAGTTGTGGTGGGTCAACATGAGGACTCATGGGTCGGTTCCATCCTGCGCCACATAGGTTGGACCGAGATGCGTTATACGAAGACCCATGTGGAGGACTCGGCGTACAACACAAAGCTAGCTACCAGAGTCGCGGAGGACTCTATCCCCAGTGGTGATAAGCTGACTATATATGATTTGTAACCCTAGGCCCAGTATGTTATAGAAGCTTGGGGGCTACTTTGTCGATAGTATACACACACGCACAATGCCTGGTATTCACGTGTACTTTCTACACACCCCTATCACTAATATACAGTACCCGGAGTAGGCTTTTTCCTCAACTGCAAGGGTCCGAACTAGGGTAAAACTTTGCCTCATATTACCATCCAGCCTAACAATCAGGGATGTCCTACCGAATGATATGATGGAATCATATCTGCCAACTACTAAAAGAGAGGTGTGTCTGGTGGGGGCAATGTGTGCGAGAGAGGCCTAAAGATAATGTGCGTGCGGGAGACACGTAGGCACATATATGTGCGTACAGAGGGCTAGTAGAGACCAGGCGTGTGTATATATGCATGTGAGAGAAATAGTGTTTTCCAACTGAGATTAGTGAAAAGAGTGGTAGATAGTAGTCAGAAAGAGAGAGAGAGAGATACAGAGAGAGCATGTGCGTGAGACTCCCCGACACCCCGAGAGATATTGTGAGCATGTGTGAAAGAGAAATGCCGATGCATATAAAGTGTGTGCACTTATGTGGTAGATAGAGAGAGATATAGCGCGTTTGTGAGAACGGGTGGAGGCATAGTGCATCTACGTGTAAAAGGCGGTTCTACGCATTAAATTACTGTCCTAACTCTGTCCCATGTAGCCTATCAGCCCGATGTCCAAAGGTCAAAACCGGGGTAGGTTTGTAAGTTCACCAAGACGCTAGTCTCAACCACCTCTGAGAAGCATTCATACGCCGTGGGCGCCTAAACACCCATGCGCTCGGCCGAAATCTATCCCGCCCACAATTGGGATACCTGAGATTACTGTCCTACCCCCAACCTGAAATATATCCGAAATTTTAGGTGGGGGCAAAGTTTGTAACTTTCCCCAAATTTCAAACAAGCGTGTCCCAAACCGAAACATTGTTCCCGCTTAGTTCCCCGCCTCCCTCCATTTCCCCATTCATACTCCGTGGGCGCCAAAATGCCCTCTCCACCAGCCGCGAAACCCCAGCCCCCTCTGTCCTCCACCCCATAGCGCCCAATCCACCGCCGCCCTCCTCCATCATGCCGGAGTGGGTACCCTGACGTCGTCGTCCAACACAACCGCAACCGCAACGCCCTCAAAGACTTAGCAGCTGAAGCCGAGGTAGAGCTGCCTCCACGACGCCAACACCAACGTGCGCCGTACCAGAACCACTCCGACTACGTCGTCCTGCGCCTCACTGCTGCCGCTCCACTGTCGCAACCGTCCACCGCATCGAAGTTGTTCCCGCTACGCCATCGTTCGCCGCCTTGGATCTGGTTCCCCGCCACCGACTGGCGGCCACCGCACCACACTCAACAACTTGGCCATGGGTTCGTCCAAGGCTCCACCGTCCTCCACAAATTCTCGTTTCCAGCGAACCACAAGAAGATTATTAGAAAAACAGAAGGAGGACATAGCACTGCCAGCAGAAAGAGGTACTCCTCTTCCCTTATTCATGCAAACCTTACGTCTCTGCTCACACCGTATTCATCCCATGAAAGAAACTAGTTGAGCACTTCTTACTGCATCTTCTTCGTGATACTAAATGCACAAGGTTTCCTCCCTTTACTATTTCACCTTTGCTAGAGGTCAGTAGCCCGCCTGGATTTCAATTCAGGGTTAGTCGAACCGCAATTAAAAGAAGCAGCACCCGCTTAGGCGCGCAGAGCACCTAGTCCGCATGTTCACCGAGGAAGCGGCACATCGGTGTCTATCATAGGGGTGTGGGGCGCAGGAGCTGGTTGCGCTTGATCTGGAGGTCGGCAGGGCTTGAATGGATGGCCGGGGGGCGGTGCCGAGCACGTCGGTGCGGTGAGGTCGAGGGAGGGCACATGCAGGGGACTGGGCCGGTGGTCGCTGGCGTTTCGAGGAAGATCGTCAACACTGACTGGCTGGAGGTAGATAAAGGCGATCTGCCAGTTCTTTGTACATCGGACGGTGCAGAAAAAATGGACTGACCTATTTGTTTTCAGTCGACTGTTATTTTCATAGAATCCTGTAGTAATTTAGTGTGCCATGCATGTTGTAGAGCTATCATATGTCTCCCGTCATTTATTTCTCACCGACCTGCTATCTGCTTCCTTTACACTATACTAATTGTGCACACACTTCACCCATGCTCACACTATCATTTTTTATGCATGGGTATTTCTGACTCTGACGTAGTGTTGATGAATGCGGAAAAGAAAAGACAGAAGTCGCTCCAGTGTAATTCGAAGATAAGCACTAAGTATTTCAGCGCTCTAAAGGGTGATGTGTCAGCAGTTGGAGACAGTAAACATAGATCTGCAGTTGATGATCTCAATTGCCACACACAACCATCCTAGGTGCTTGCTTTAACTTCGCGCTGTCAAATGTGGTTGCATGTTGCATATGGTGGCTAGCTTGTATTGCTTCCAATTTGGTTAAATTGCATCTACTTACTTTACACATTATACCTTTGATAATGACATGCCTTCCTATTTTTGATACATACTACATATGTCTATTAACCATGTTCGTACATCAAACTTGCTCTTTTGTATCCCTCATCAATCACTTATGATAAGACAGGTACCCCAGTGGGTTACTGTGAGACGCCATACTCGTTTAAAGAGTGCAGTGTCATCATCCCCACATGATTCTCAAGAAACAGCAAGGCTAAATGAATATAGTCAACGTAGCTCTCTAGTTGATGACTGCAATTCCCCCGCCCCACCATCACTGGTGCTTGCTCTAACTTCGCAGTGTGATATGTGGTTGCATGTTGCATATGGTGTCTAGCTTGTAATGCTTCTAATTAGGGTAAATTGAATCTGCTTAGTTTACACATTATACCTGTGAATATGACATTCCTTCCTATTTTTGGTACACACTACATCTATGTGTTAACTTTGTTCTTACATGAAACTACCTCTCTTCTGTATCCTGCATCAATCACTTACGATGATTCACCTTTATTCATTGCATATTGCATATTATTTCTAGCATGTTGCCATGTATTGCTTCTAATTTGGTCAAATACATTTGTTGGGGCACCCTTTTAATTTTGCAGAGTGATATTGGTTTCATCTTTCATATGGTTTCTAGCTTGCATTGATTCTAACAAGTTCAAGCACCTTGTGCTTAGTTTACACTTTATACATCATACATGTCAATATGTCACGCCGTCCTATTTTTCGTACATATTCCATCCTCCTATCATGCGACTGCCTTACATGAAAGTAGTGTTCATCAGTATCATGCATCAATGAGTTCTGAAGCGCAAATTTTATTCCTTTTTCTTGTGGGTTTGACTTGACAAGGCAAAATCAAGAAATAGGAAGGATGTAGCGACCCGACCTCAAACGGTCAAGTCCCTGTGCTTCAGTGTCATCCCTGGATCGGTAATGCTGAAACACACAGTACTCGAGGATTTATAACAGAGTAGCAATCACACACTTATTACATCGAATGTCTCCAAAGAGAACTTATTACAATAAATACGGCTTAAGGCCATCTAATACGATAACAACGGAAGGCTTGGAAGATAAAGTGAGTCCATCAACTCCAACGGCATCACTGAGCTACATGGCAATGACCTAATGAACCTTACTCCTCGTCTGAAAAGTGTGCAACATAATACGTTGCAGCCCGAAAACGGGTCGGCACATGGAATATGCTGGAAAAATAACATAGTAGAGCAAGAATAGAATAATGCTATCACTACATGCATATTTGGTTGGTGGAAAGCTCTATGGTTATGGTTTTGCGAAAAGCCAATTTTTCCGTACAACAAAGGAATAGATTTTAATTTTGACTATCATGGTAGTTGAAACATCATTGAGAAGGTTCCTCCAACTCAATCCCAATTAAGGTAATTAATAACCCAACAATATTATTTTTAGGGTGATGAGATACTTAAGATACTCCAAGTACTAGATACTCAAGATTTGTCCATAACCGGGACACGACTAACCATGATTAGTTTATACACTCTGCAGAGGTTTGCACACTTTTCCCCACAAGACTCGATCGCCTCCGTTGAATTTCTCGCACTACATAATGTTTGAGAAACGGATGACCGAGACACAGTCTTTCAGAAACATTAACTCTCTACTCCGGGCAGACCATACCAAACCTACAAACCCACTACCTGCTGATCCACCTCTTCAAGAGCTTCACGTAACTTACTCAACTATGCTAGAGCCCATAATAGCTTGTGGCTGCACATAGAAGTTTCTAGCATGAATAATCTCAGTTCCCATTGAGCCTAGGTGGCGGTCCATAGGAAGATCACACGGGTACTCCGGGATTTCCAAAAAAAATACAGGCAACACTGGGTACTCCAGGTGCCTCAATCCACCCAGATGTGTATTTAAGTTGCCACCTTAAGTTGAACCATTAATTAACAATCTCACATCTGTCATGGATTTCACTCACCCAAACCATGTCTACGAGCATAGCATAGCAATATAAACAACGTCTAGAAGTAACTCCCAAGGGTTTGAATGTAACATGGCAATAGGTTCTACCTCATCAACTACTTCCCAACCCACATGTTAATGACATCCTAACCATGCAATGTTTGAGGATTGGAACTAATCCATAAAACTGGGTGATAAAGGGGTATGATCAAAGTGTTACTTGCCTTGCTGATGATCGGCGTAACCTAGACACTCCAAATAACACGCTCCGCACTCGGGAATTCTATCGCAAAAAAACAATAGCATACATAAGAAATCAAACTAAGAAACATGGGTAAAACTCAAATAAGAAGATCTAACCAAAAAGTTCAATTTAAGAACTCCGATTTGCAAAAAGAATCGAATCCAACAGAGCAACGAAACTCAAACGGCGAAAGAAACAAGATCCGTTTACTAATCTGGACCTAGGTCAAATTTTATAGTAGCAAAAACTTGTGCAAGTTGGTTAAACGAAAAGAGGGTCTCGAGATGAAGATCTAGGCGCTTGAATCGCCTGACTCCGACTAAAGAGCGAAAATAAAAACTAAAATGAAAATCGGATCAGAAATCACAATCAGAAATAATCGCGGATTAATCTGATAAAAGAAAACTGACGAACAGGCTAACGAACGAGCGTTCGTTACCTATAACTAACGGGCGAAAACCTTTCGTTAAAACGAACGTCCGCTAAAGGAAAAACCGAAGAAAAACCGGTGAACCGAAAAAACGACTAGGGTTTTCTAACGAAAACCGATCCGGTTTTCTAAAAAACCGAACGGCGCTAACCTCGGCGAGGTCCTGCACGGCGGGGCTCCGGCAAGGGGCGGCGCTACGCGGGGCGGCGGTGGTGCGGGCAGCGGACGACGGCTGTGCGGCAGCAGCAAGGCGGTGGCGGTGGCGGCGGCAGGCGGTGCGGCAACGGCTTCGGCGGCGGGGACGGCGGCTCGCGGCGGGGTGGCGCTCCAAGGGCGGCGGGGGCGCGACTTATAAAGGAGGGGGCGGAGGTGGCTTGGGGAAGGGGGCACGGCACGGGGGAACGGGAGCCCGAGCCAGACTCCCTGTCGGCGGTGGCGGTGCAGTCCCGCTAGGAGACGGCGGCGCGGGGCGAGGTGGGCAGGCGCTAGGCTTCGGCCCAGCTAGGCCTAGGCGCGCTTTTTTTAAATAATTCCACCGTAACTCGGAAAATCCTAGAAAATAAAATAAAATTCTAAAAATGCGAAAACAAATTTTCTCCATCTAAATAAAATATTTAGAACGAGATGAACATTTTTTTGGCCCTAAAATGCAATTTTGAAAACGTGCAATTTTTCTAATGCAACCAAAATTGCAAATAAAATCCAAATAAAAGCAAAAATTGATTTTAATATTTTTCCCCAATATTTCATTTATTTTGGAGAAGTCATATTATCTCCTCTCATATATTTTAATATGAAATATTTTCGGAGAGACAAATAATTAAAACCAAAATACTCGTTTCAATATTTGATATAAATCAAATATGAAATCTGGGAAATCCCCTACTCTCTTCGAGGGTCCTTGAGTTGCTTAGGATTTCGAGGATCGCGAGACGAAATGCAACAAAACATGCTATGCAAGAATGATCTATGTATAACATTCCAAATTGAAAATTTGGGATGTTACAAAGGAAAAGAGTAAGGAAGGCGATGATGGTGGTCCTCTGCAGCAACGTAAACGGAGCATCTGTACCGATTCACCTTGTACCGATAGTGCATTACAAGGTCCAAGTCTCCACTCCCCTACTCCACCATCCAAGGTGCTTGCTCTAACTTGGCAGTGTGATATCTGGTTGCATGTTGCATGGTGTCTAGCTTGTATTGCTCCTAATTAGTGTAAACTCGATCAGCTTAGTTTACACATGATACGTGTGAATATGACACGCTTTCCTGTTTTTGGTACATACTATATCTGTCTATCACACCATGTTCTTACATGAAACTACTCTTCTTGTGTATCCTGCATCAGTCACTTATGATGGGACACCTTTAAGTTGGCAGTGTGATATTGGTTTGCGTCTTGAATATGATTTCTAGCATGTATTGCTTCTAGTTTGATGAATGCCACCTACGATGAGACAGTTTTAACTTGGCAAAGTGATATTGATTGCACCTTTCATATGGTGTCTAGTTTGCAATGCTTCTAATTTGCTGAAGTGCCTTCTGCTTAGTTACCACATCATAGGTGTGAATATGTCAAGCCGTCCATTTTTTCGTACATATTCCATCCTCGTATCATGACTTTGCCTTTCATGAGAGTAGTGTTCGTCAGTATCATGCATGAATGAGTTCTAAAGAGCGAATTATATTCCTTTTTCTTGTCGGTTTGACCTCACAATGCAAAATCAATAAAGCTGAAGGAAATTGGCAAGGCATTGGATGATGGTGGTCCTTCCGAGCAACTGAAACGGTGGTTCTCTATAGATTCTACTCCGCCATCCTCCCAACAAGATTCACAAGACAACGCAAGGCTAAACAGTCAACGTAGCTGTGTAGATGATGAGCACATCTCCCCTACTCCACCATCACAGGTGCTTGCTCTAACTTGGCACTATTATATGTGGTTGCATGTTGCATATGATGTCTAGCTTGTATTGCTTCTAACTTTTTTGAATTGCATCTTCTTACTTTACGCATAATGCCTGTGAATATGACATATGTTCCTGTTTCTAGAACATACTATATCTGATCACACGATGTTCTTACATTAGACTACTGTTCTGCATATCCCACATCAGTCACTTATGATAAGGCAGCTTTAAGTCGCCACTGTGATATTGGTTGTGTCTTGCATATGATTTCTAGCATGTAATTCTTCTAATTTGTTGAAAAGCCATACAGTTTGAACTTGGCAGAGTGATATTGGTTGCATCTTTCATATGGTGTCTAGCTTGTAGTGCTTCTAATTTTTTTGAAATGCCTTCTGCTTAGTTACCACATCATAGGTGTGAATATGTCACGCCATCCTGTTTTTCATACATATTCCATCCTCGCATCATGTGTTTGCCTTTCATCCAAGTAGTGTTCGTCAGTATCATGCATGAATGAGTTTTGAAGAGCAAATTTTATTCCTTTTGTTATCGGTTTGACTTCACAATGCAAAATCATTACAGCTGAAGGAATTTAGTCCGGCAGTGGATGATGGTGGTCCTTCGGAGCAACTCAAACAGGGGGTCTCTACAGATTCTACTCTGCCATCCTCCCAACAAGATTCGCAAGACAACAAAAGGCTGGACAGTCAACGTAGCTATGTAGATGATGAGCACATCTCCCCTACTCCACCATCACAAGTGCTTGCTCTAACTTGGCACTATTATATGTGTTTGCATGTTGCGTATGATGTCTAGCTTGTATTGCTTCTAACTTTGTTGAATTGCATCTGCTTACCTTACACATAATGCCTGTGAATATGATACGTGTTCCTGTTTCTAGAACATACGTGTACATGATGAGCACATATCCCCTACTCCACCAACACAGGTGCTTGCTCTAACTTGGAACTGTTATATGTGGTTGCATTTTCCGTATGATGTCTAGTTTGTATTGCTTCTGATTATGTTGAATTGCATCTGCGTAGCTTACAACTTAAACCTGCAATGATCACTTACCCATAAGACACATTTAACTTGGGACTGTGATGTAGGTTGCATCTTGCATTGTCTTCTAGCTAGCTTGTACTGCTTCTAATTTGCCGAAATGGCACTTACGACGAGACACTCTTTAACTGATAGAGTGATATTGGCTGCATGTTCATATGGTGCCTAGCTTTCATTTCTTCTAATTTTGTTGAAATGCCTTACGCTTACTGTTTTTCATACATATTCCATCCTCCTATCATATGGGTGAATATGAAACGCTGTCTTTTTTTGTATATATTCCATCCTCCTATCCTGCGCTTGCCTTACATCAAAGTAGTGTTCGTCTGTATCATGCATCAACCAGTTATGCAGAGCTAATTTTATTCATCTTCTTGTGGTTTTGACTTCATAAGGCAATATCAGAAAATAGGAAGGGAAAGAGTAAGTTAGGGGATGTTGGTGGTCCTCCGGACCGACGCAAACAGAGACTCTCTAGATTTGCCACTGCTACTGCTAATGAAGTTGAAGTCCCAAGTCTACATGATGAGTTCATCTCCCGTACTCCACCATCGCAGGTGCTTGCTCTAAGTTGACAGTGTGATAATTGGTTTCATGTTGCATATGTTGTCTAGCCTGTATTTGTTCTATTTTGATTAAATTGCACCTGCTGAGTTTATACGTTATATGTGTGCATATGACATGGCGTTCTGTGTCTAGAATACACTGCATCTATCTATCATACCATGTTCTTACATCAAAGTACCGCTGTTGTGTATCCTGCATCAGTCACTCATGATTGGACGCTTTTAACATGGCAGTTCGATAGTGGTTGCATCTTGCATTGATTTCTACATTGTACTACTTCTAATTTTTCGAATTGCCACTTATGACAAGACACTTTTAACTTGGCAGAGTAATATTGGTTGCATCTTTCATATGGTGTCTAGCTTGCATTGCTTCTATTTTCTTGAAAATCCTTCTGGTTAGTTTACACATAGCTGTGAATATGTCATGCCGTCCTGTTTTTCTTACATATTCCACCCTCATACGGTTGTCTTACATCAAAGTATTGCTTATCTATATCATGCATAAATGAGTTTTGAAGAGCGATTTTATTCTTTTGTGTTGTGGGTACGGCTTGACATGGAAAAGTCAAAAAAGAGCAAGGAAAATAATATAGTAGGGAGTGGTGTTACTCGTCGGGTGAAACAGAAAATGATCTACCGTCCAGATTCTGCTGGTACTTATAGTGCAGTAGAAGGTCCAAGTCCACTGGCTAAATCTACAAACACAGTATCACCTGCTCCACCAGCTGCAGCATCTGCTTCAACTGTACCAGCATCTCAACGAGTTACTCGTTCGTTTGCTCCGGAACTGGCCAGTTCCCAAGCTGCCTTCACACCTAACACTACTTCTAAAGCACTGCTAACACAACAGGACTTGGCAAGATCAGATGAACCTCATGAGCATCAACACCAAGACGGTACCTGACCGAGTCAAATTGCAGTTGCATGCTCCTTTATATGTACTCTCACAATTTAATGTACACTAACACTTTCCATATTCGTTGTTGAACTAGCACCACGGCGCAAGCGGAAACAGACATCAAGGATAATGCTTGAAAGATTAACAAAATCTAAAGGAGGAAGAATGGAGATCCATTTTGAGGGAGGTTTAAAAAGGCCACGTGATGCTACGGAGTCAGCCAAGTTAGTATCAGAGGCAGCCGTTGCCGTGAGGTGTCATGCACGTATCCTCCCAATGTGGATCCAGTACAGGAATGAGAAAGACAATACCCAGTTTAACACCTTCCTTGACCATTTATTTGTAAGTAATGTTATTCATCGCAATTAGTAATATTGTCTTGCTCTGTCCCATACTTTCTAGCTTCCTCCTAATAAGACTCACATTCTTTTTTCAACAGATGAGGTTCAAGTTGGATTCGAAAGATGATGCAACTAAACAAGCATGCACTCATGTTTTCTAGTCTGCTCTGCGACAGTATTGGTACCACCTTAGAAAATCTCACTTTGAAGGCAAGGCTAACAATGAAATCGCCCAAACATCTCTAGTGGAATATATTACAGATGAAGACTGGATAGCCCTCGTTAAACACTGGTCTGATCCAATGTATTAGGTAGGCTATATGTATTTGGTCAGACCACATATTGAACTTGTATTTATGTATGTGCCTTACAAGTGTATCTTCTTCTAGGCTAACTGTTTGAAGAATAAGACCAACCGTTCTAAAGTGAAATTCCAACAGACAACAGGATCTCGTAGCTGCGAGGCTCTTGTAAATAGCTGTTGCTTCCTTCTTTTTTCTGTGCCATATTATCGTATCTATATTGATTTGTTCCAAATACAGAGGAAAGCCTGTGCGCACCAAAAAGAACCTGAACTGAATGCAGTGCAAATCTTCAAGGATTGCCACACCGGCAAGATGAAGGGCATGGGCACACCAGTTCAAGCCGCTGTTGTAAGTCCTTACTCCTCCTACCTTTGAACTGATTGGTACTGTGATGTGTTCATGTAACTACTTGTTTTGTAGCCAATGTCAGTTACTCTGTTCACTTTTATACACAGTTATCTTCACGTATCATTTCACCTTACATGGTTTATAAGAGATGAAGGATATTCTTTTGGTCTTAATTTGTAATCTAGTTGTTATGTTCACGTGCGCACACAAATGATAAAATAGCCTGGTTGTTTTATATCTGTTTGCCCCTGATATGAATGATGTCATACTATGTTCATCCTACTTTAAACCATGTCTCTTTATCCTTAGATGTCAACGAATGTGAGGAAATAGACAATACAGTAGGCATGCTACATGGACATATGTTCCGAAAGTGATTTTATTATGTAGTTGGCACTACAATACATGCTAATGTATTACAGTAGTTCACCAAAATGAGTTATGTATAAACGTGTAACCTACTTTGTTTGTTTTTGTCTCATTAGTAACTTATAAGTTCAAACATTCAAGAATCTATGGAACAAATGATTGAACAGCCACAACCACCTGAGGGCGACGAGGCTACCACACGCACAATGTCACCTCTTGCTGCAGTGCGTCAGTATCTCTCCACTAACAGTGCAAAAAGCACCTTCCTGCGTAATTCTGGGTTGGTTGTCAAGGTAACCTCGTCCAAATCACCTACTGAACAAAATCTTCCTGCTAGACAGAGTGATATATATATGTGCTCTAGACACAAGTCCAATCCCCAATGGACGTTGTTTTGGAAACAAGAATAGTGGTTGACAAATGTTGTCAAGATATGAACAGTTTCGAAACCAGACTATCAGACATTCGCTTCATTGTTCAAGAGCAATGGCGGAAAAAAGGTGAAGATCGTGCTGCTCCATCAGATTCTACTTCTTGAAACATTAGCACTCAGGTCAAATGATCGGTGCTTCTATACATCTGATGGTGTTTTTATCTGCAAGGACTGTAAACTTTATGCCAACAGGCCTTTTGTTGTATGGTTGGAATTTATTTTGTTGTGATACATCATTTATGATGCTGCCAAAGGCTGCAGTAATTACGACACTATTTTTGTATAGTGTAGGTTTATGGGTGCCCTGCCCACGTATATAAAGGAGGGAGAGGAGGAGGCCGGCCACCAGGGGGCACGCCAAGAGGTGGGAGTCCTACTAGGACTCCAGTCCTAGTAGGATCCCCCTCTTTGTTCCTTCTCATGGAGGCGGAAAGAGGGAAGGGAGAGGGAAGAGGAGAAGGAGAGGGGGGGCTCCCCTAGTCCAATTCGGACTCCCTGTGGGAGGGGGGTGTGGCCACCCCTTGTGGGCTGCCTCCCTTCTCCCTTATGGCCCATGTAGGCCCAATATTTCCCCGGGGGGGGGGGGGGTTCCTATAACCTCTCGGTACTCTGAAAAATACCCGAACCATTCCGGTGTCCGAATACCATCGTCCAATATATCAATATTTACCTCTTGACCATTTCGAGACTCCTTGCCATGTCCGTGATCTCATCCCAGACTCCGAACAAATTTCGGTCACCAAAACACATAACTCACAATACAAATCGTCATCAAACGTTAAGCGTGCGGACCCTACGGGTTCGAGAACTATGTAGACATGACCGAGACACATCTCCGGTCAATAACCAATAGCGGAACCTGGATGCTCATATTGGTTCCTACATATTCCACGAAGATCTTTACCGGTCAAACCGCAATAACAACATACGTTATTCCCTTTGTCATCGGTATGTTACCTGCCCGAGATTCGATCGTCGGTATCATCATACCTAGTTCAATCTCGTTACTGTCAAGTTTCTTTACTCGTTCCATAATACATCATCCCATAACTAACTCATTAGTCACATTGCTTGCAAGGCTTATCGTGATGTGTATTATCGTGAGGGCCCAGAGATACCTCTCCGATACTCGGAGTGACAAATCCTAATCTCGATCTATGCCAACCCAACAAACACCTTTGGAGACACCTATAGAGCATCTTTATAATCACCCAGTTATGTTGTGACGTTTGATAGCACACAAAGTGTTCCTCTGGTATTCAGGAGTTGCATAATCTCATAGTCAGAGGAATATGTATAAGTCATGAAGAAAGCAATAGCAATAAAACATAATGATCATTATGGTAAGCTAACGGATGGGTCTTGTCCATCACATCATTCTCTAATGATGTGATCCCCTTCATCAAATGACAACACATGTGTAACACCCCAGATGTAACTTGCTATATTTGTAACTCCGACACTTGCCATTTTTGGCTTTAAGTTATGAGATTCCCTTCGTGGTTGGGTTTTTGTCTTCGTTTTGCATTTTGTTCATGTCATGCATTTCATATCATGTCATCATGTGCATTGCATTTGCATTCGTGTTCGTCGCATGCATCCGAGCATTTTCCCCGTTGTCCATTTCGCAGTCTGACACTCCCACATGCACCCGGCGCACCCCTCTTGTCTATTTTCATGAGCGGGAGTTAAACATTCTCGGAATGGGCCGAGATTTGTAAAGTGGCCTTGGTACACCACCGGTAGACCGCCTATCAAATTTCGTTCCATTTGGAGCCCGTCTGATACCCCAACAGTTAATCGGGTAACCGCAAAAGCATCTTGTGTGTTGCAGCCCAACACCCCTCCAAAGCAGCCCTATAACCCATCTAAACCATCTCCATGTTCTCCGCCATTGGATCACGATCGTGTGGACGAAAACCACACCTCATTTAGACACTCCTACCTCTCTCTACGTATATAAATGCCCTCTTCCCTGAATTTTTCGTCCAAAACCCTAGATCCAACCTTCCCCTCCGTGCCGGATGAATCGCGCCGCCGCCCCAGACAAGTGGCCGCCCGCCACATGGCCATCCGCCGCCCTCCGCTGCCGCGGCCCGCGGGGCCCGAAGCCGGCCTGCGCGAGCCCGCGCCGCCCGGCGGCCTCCTCCCGCGCCTCCCTGCTCCGCCCGCGCGCCGCCGCCTCCGACCATGCGCCGCCGCCTTGTCCTCCCGTCGCCGGCCGCCTCCACCGCGCGCCGCCCCGGCTCCACCTCCTCGCCGCCGCCCGCTACGACTTCGGCAACCCCAGATCCGGTCATTCCATGCCGCCGGCCACCTCCTCCCCAAGCTCCGGCCGCCGCATGACACCAACTCCAGCGAGTGCTCTGACTGCCTCGGGTCCCGTGCCCTGGAACCCTAGATTTGGAGGTCGAACCCCCCCTTGATTTCCACCAAGTCCTTTTCTGTTTAATTTTCATGCCCCATTTAACATGTCGTATCTCCGTGCTCGTTGATCCAAATCATGCATATGATATATCAAATTGTTCGTCTTGTTGAGCTCTTCATGTTAGAAGAATTTCCATGCATGTTACTTTCCATTATGATGCCATTTTCACTGTTGCAAGAGTGCTTTAAAATGTTAACTTCTGGTACTTATCAAATCGTGATGTTTTTTTTATTTTTGTTGCATTTGATGTGTGCATCATATGAGCATGAGGTCTACATGTGTTTTGAACTACATCATGCCTTATTTACAGGGGTGCAAGTATTGCATTATTGTGATCTATGTGGTGACTTGCACAAGCATGCAAAGTAGGCTCCACAATGTTGCTATTTTCAGGGACTTAGGATTTTGCCAAGTCTTTTCCTGCTGTTATTTTGATGCCATGTAAACTTGATGCTACATAGTGATCCATGTTTATTTTGGGATACTTCATTAAGGATGTTTTGAACATGTGTTTATTCTCTATCCATCCATGCCCCTGGTTGCAATTATGGAGTGATCTAGCATGTCGTTTTCTTGCTCTACTTTTGCTATAAAATGTACCTGGCAGTTTGTTAACATGTTAATCAAAATTGCCATGGTTTTTGCTAGTGATCCATGCATCCTATGAACTTGATATTGACATGGTTAGCTTCATGAACATGTCATCTTGCTATTGGTATGCGTATGTTCTCATGCAATGCTTTATGGTGAGTGGCATGAGCTCGCACAGTTGCTATCACAGATCTGTTTATGCCATGCTCTGTTTTTATGCTAAGTCTGAAACTGTTAATAAAAACTTGTTATGTTTACATGAGGGCCATTATTTCTTCTGTGCCTTTTTGGCTCATGTTCAGTAAGGGACTTGTGTTCTATGCATTTAGTAGAATTATGCCATGCCTTGGTTTGCTATGATATATTCCTGTAGCATGTTGTTTTCTTGCTCTAAACTTTGCTTCCTGATGTTGTTTTTGACATGTTAGTATTTTCACTAAGTACGTGATACTGATATCTTTTGCACTTTTGCCATGCTGGTTTGAACCTGTTCTAGTGTGATTTAGCCGTAGCTCAGTGTTCATGTTTTGTCAAGCATCTCTTTTACATAACTTCCATATGATTTGTTGCTATTTTGGGGTGCAGTAGCTTAGTTCCTTGTTGCATTCTAAGTGGCATGATGCTGTTAATCGCAGATTTGCGTCATTCTTGTGATGCTTGCCATTTGCAAACCGTGCATCTGTTTCCGGTGATCTTTATATCGATTTCAACCAAAATCATCTCATCTTTCAAGCGGAATACTTGGTTTGCCATGTTAATGCCTTTATATTTCTTTCGCTTCCGGAGCATGCATATGCATTGCATATCATATTTTGCATATCATGCCATGTATTGCATCATGTTGTTTGTGCATTGCATCGTGATTGATTGTTTTTCCATTGCTTGTGTTCTTGCCTTGGGTAGAGCTGGGAGACGAGTACTTGAACGAGGAACCTGCTGAGTATGCTATCGAGGATCAAGCTTTCGACAACTCTGAGAACTTTGCAAGCAAGATGACCATACCCTCGAAATCACTTCTATCTTTGCTTTGCTAGTTGTTCACTCTATCGCTATGTCGTGCTACCTACCACTTGCTATATCATGCCTCCCATATTGCCATGTCAAGCCTCTAACCCACCTTTCCTAGCAAACCGTTGTTTGGTATGTTACCGCTTTTGCTCAGACCCTCTTATAGCGTTGCTAGTTGCAGGTGAAGTTGAAGTTTGTTCCATGTTGGAACATGGATATTGTTGGGATATCATTATTATCTCTTATTTACTTTAATGCATCTATATACTTGGTAAAGGGTGGATGGCTCGGCCTTTTGCTTGGTGTTTTGTTCCACTCTTGCCGCCCTAGTTTCCGTCATACCGGTGTTATGTTCCTTGATTTTGCGTTCCTTACGCGGTTAGGTGTTATGGGAACCCCTTGACAGTTCGCCTTGAATAAGATTCCTCCAGCAAGGCCCAACCTTGGTTTTACATTTTCCTACCTAAGCCTTTTTCCTTGGGTTCTGCAGACTCAAGGGTCATCTTTATTTTAACCCCCTCCCCCCGGAGCCAGTGCTCCTCTGAGTGTTGGTCCAAACCGAGTAGACTGCGGGGCCACCTCGGGGAAACTTGAGGGTTGGTTTTACTCGTAGGATGTCTCATCTGATGTTTCCCTGAGAACGAGATACGTGCGACTCCTATTGGGATTTGTCGGCACATCAGGCGGCTTTGCTGGTCTTGTTTTACCATTGTCGAAATGTCTTGTAACCGGGATTCCGAGACTAATCGGGTCTTCCCGGGAGAAGGAATATCCTTTGTTGACCATGGGAGCTTGTGATGGGCTAAGTTGGGACACCCCTGCAGGGTATAAACTTTTGAGAGTTGTTCCCGTGGTTATGTGGCAGATGAGAATTTGTTAATATCCGGTTGTAGAGAACTTGACACTTAACTTAATTAAAATGAATCAACCGCGTGTGTTGCCGTGATGGTCTCTTTTCGGCGGAGTCCGGGAAGAGAACATGGCCTTGTGTTATGCTTGAAGGTAAGTAGTTTCAGGATCACTTCTTGATCACTTCTAGCTTCTCGACCGTTCTGTTGCTTCTCTTCTCGCTCTTATTTGCGTATGTTAGCCACCATAGATGCTAGTGCTTGTTGCAGCTCCACCTCACTACGCTTTCCAACCCATAAGCTTAAATAGTCTTGATCTCGCGGGTGTGAGATTGCTGAGTCCTCGTGACTCACGGATACTTCCACATAGTTGCAGGTGCCGAGGATACCAGTGCAAGTGATGCTACCGAACTCAAGTGGGATTTCGACGAGGATTCGGGCCGTTACTATGTTTCTTTTCCTGATGATTAGTAGTGGAGCCCAGTTGGGACGATCGGGGATCTGGCATTTGGGGTTTATCTTCCTTTTTATTCGGATTTGACCGTAGTCGGTCTTTGAGTGTATTTGGATGATGTATGCATTATTTATGTATTGTGTGAAGTCGCGATTGTAAGCCAACTCCTTATCCCTTTCCATTCAGTACATGGTATTATGTGAAGATTACCCCTCTTGCGACAAAACTACCATGCGGCTATGCCTCTAAGTCGTGCCCCGACACGTGGGAGATATAGCCGCATTGTGGGTGTTACAAGTTGGTAATCAGAGCCATCCCCGACTTAGGAGCCCCCTGCGTGATCGAGTCACTGACGTTGTTGAGTCTAGAACAAAATGTTTTGAGTCTTAGGATTATATATATCAGAGAGTAGGATTCTTTTTACTCCTTAGGCCCTTCGTCGCTCTTGTGAGGCCTCCTGATGTAGAAGTTTTGACTCTTCTCTTCTCAAATTTCACGAATTTTTTTAGGATCACGCGGGTATCTTGGAATCGTTCCAATAGTCTTGTGACGAGAACATGTTCAGATCCATATGTATTTTGCAAATCTCTATGTCGCCCTCCTTCACTTCATCATGGATGGAGTTGAAGCATCTCTTGATGTGTTTGGTTCTTTTGTGAAATCTGGATTCCTTCACGAAGGAAATTGCTCCAGTATTGTCACAAAAGATTTTTATTAGACCTGATGCACTAGGTATTACACCTAGATCGGATATGAACTCCTTCATCCAGACTCCTTCATTTACTGCTTCTGAAGCAGCTATGTACTCCACTTCACACGTAGATCCCACCATGACGCTCTACTTGGAACTACACAAACTGATAGCTCCACCATTTAATATAAATATGTATCCGGTCTGTGACTTAGAGTCATCCGGATCAGTGTCAAAGCTAGCATCGACGTAACCATTTACGACAAGCTCTTTGTCACCTCCATAAACGAGAAACATATCCTTAGTCCTTTTCAGGTATTTCAGGATGTTCTTGACCGCTGAGTAGTGATCCACTCCTGGATTACTTTGGTACCTCCCTGCTAAACTTATAGCAAGGCACACATCAGGTCTGGTACACAACATTGCATACATGATAGAACCTATGGCCGAGGCATAGGGAATGACTTTCATTTTCTCTCTATCTTCTGCAGTGGTCGAGCATTGCGTCCGACTCAACTTCACACCTTGTAACACAGACAAGAACCCTTTCTTTGACTGATCCATTTTGAACTTCTTCAAAACTTTATCAAGGTATGTGCTTTGTGAAAGTCGAATTAAGCGTCTTGATCTATCTCTATAGATCTTGACGCACAATATGTAAGCAGCTTCACCGAGGTATTTCATTGAAAAATTCTTATTCAAGTATCCTTTTATACTATCCAGAAATTCTGTATTATTTCCTATCAATAATATGTCATCCACATATAATATTAGAAATGCTACAGAGCTCCCACTCACTTTCTTGTAAATACAGGCGTCTCCAAAAGTCTGTATAAAACCATATGCTTTGATCACGCTATCAAAGCGTATATTATAACTCCGAGAGGCTTGCACCAGCCATAAATGGATCGCTGGAGCTTGCACACTTTGTTAGTACCTTTAGGATCAACAAAACCTTCTGGTTGCATCATATACAACTCTTCTTTAAGAAATGCATTAAGGAATGCAGTTTTGACATCCATTTGCCAAATTTCATAATCATAAAATGCGGCAATTGCTAACATAATTCAGACAGACTTAAGCATCGCTACGAGTAAGAAGGTCTCATCGTAGTCAACTCCTTGAATTTGTCGAAAACCTTTCGCAACAAGTCGAGCTTTGTATATAGTAACATTACTGTCAGTGTCAGTCTTCTTCTTGAAGATCCATTTATTCTCTATGGCTTGCTGATCATCGGGCAAGTCAACCAAAGTCCACACTTTGTTCTCATACATGGATCCCATCTCAGATTTCATGGCCTCAAGCCATTTCGCGGAATTTGGGCTCATCATCACTTCCTCATAGTTCGTAGGTTCATCATGGTCTAGTAACATGACTTCCAGAACAGCATTACCGTACCACTCTGGTGCGGAACGTACTCTGGTTGACCTACAAGGTTCAGTAGTAACTTGATCTGAAGTTTCATGATCATCATCATTAACTTCCTCACTAATTGGTGTAGGCATCAATGGAACCGATTTCTGTGATGAACTACTTTCCAATTCGAGAGAAGGTACAAATACCTCATCAAGTTCTACTTTCCTCCCACTCACTTCTTTCGAGAGAAATTCCTTCTCTAGAAAGGATCCATTCTTAGCAACAAATATCTTGTCTTTGGATCTTTGATAGAAGGTGCACCCAATAGTTTCTTTTAGGTGTCCTATGAAAACGCATTTCTCCTATTTGGGTTCGAGCTTATCAGGTTGAAGCATTTTCACATAAGCATCGCAACCCCAAACTTAAGTAACGACATCTTAGGTTTCTTGCCAAACCAAAGTTCATATGGTGTCGTCTCAACGGATTTAGATGGTGCCCTATTTAACATGAATGCAGCCGTCTGTAAATCATAACCCCAAAACTTTAGTGGTAAATCGGTAAGAGACATCATAGATCGCACCATATCTACTAAAGTACGGCTACGACATTCGGACACACCATTACGCTGTTGTGTTCCAGGTGGCGTGAGTTGCGAAACTATTCCACATTGTTTCAAATGAAGACCAAACTCGTAACTCAAATATTCACCTCCATGATCAGATCGTAGAAACTTTGTTTTCTTGTTACGATGATTTTCCACTTCACTTTGAAATTCTTTGAACTTTTAATGTTTCAGATTTATGTTTCATTAAGTAGATATACCCATATCTGCTCAAATCATCAGTGAAGGTTAGAAAATAACGATACCCGCCGCGAGCCTCAACACTCATCGAACCGCATACATCAGTATGTATTATTTCCAATAAGTCAGTGGCTCATTCCATTGTTCCGGAGAATGGAGTTTTAGTCATCTTTCCCATGAGGCATGGTTCGCAAGCATCAAGTGATTCATAATCAAGTGATTCCAAAAGCCCATCTGCATGGAGTTTCTTCATGCGCTTTACACCAATATGACCTAAACGGCAGTGCCACAAATAAGTTGCACTATCATTATTGACTTTGCATCTTTTGGCTTCAATATTATGAATATGTGTATCACTACAATCGAGATTCAATAAAAATAGACCACTCATCAAGGGTGCATGACCATAAAAGGCATTACTCATATAAATAGAACAACCATTATTCTATGATTTAAATGAATAACCGTCTGGCATCAAACAAGATTGAGATATAATGTTCATGCTCACTGCTGGCACCAAATATCAATTATTCAGGTCTAAAACTAATCCAGAAGGTAGATGCAGAGGTAGAGTGCCGACGGCGATCACATCGACCTTGGAACCATTTCCGACGCGCATCGTTTAATCCCTAGCCCCTGTTTCGAGTTGCAAATATGAGCAACAGAACCAGTATCTAATACCCAGGCGCTACTACGAGCATTAGTAAGGTACACATCAATAACATGTATATCAAATATACCTTTCACTTTGCCATCCTTCTTATCCACCAAATACTTGGGGCGGTTCCGCTTCTAGTGACTGCTACCTCTTGAGCATGCGTTGGTTTTCCCTTGAAGAGGAAAGGGTGATGCAACAAAGTAGCGTAAGTATTTCCCTTAGTTTTTGAGAACCAAGGTATCAATCCAGTAGGAGACTAGACGCAAATCGCCTAGTACCTGCACAAACAATCAAGAACCGTGCAACCAACGCAATAAAGGGGTTGTTAATCCCTTCACGGCCACTTGCAAAAGTGAGATCTGATAAATATGATTGATACGTCTCTGTCGTATCTACTTTTCCAAACACTTTTGCCCTTGTTTTGGACTCTAACTTGCATGATTTGAATGGAACTAACCCGGACTGACGCTGTTTTCAGAAGAATTGCCATGGTGTTATTTATGTGCAGAAACAAATGTTCTCGGACTGACCTGAAACTTCACTGAGACTATTTTTGGAAATAATAAAAAATACTAGCAAAAGATCAAGACCAGGGGGCCCACACCCTAGCCACAAGGGTGGGGGCGCGCCCCCTACCTCGTGGGCCCCCTGGAGCGTCTCCGACCTCAACTCCAACTCTATATATTCGTGTTCGGAGAGAAAAAAATCAAGGAGAAAAATTCATCGCGGTTTACAATATGGAGCCGTCGGCAAGCCCTAAACTCTCCCGGGAGGGCCGATCCGGAGTCCGTTCGGGGCTCCGGAGAGGGGAATCCGTCGCCATCGTCATCATCAACCATCCTACATCACCAATTTCATGATGCTCACCGCCGTGCATGAGTAATTCCATCGTAGGCTTGCTGGACGGTGATGGGTTGGATGAGATTTATCATGTAATCGAGTTAGTTTTGTTAGGGTTTGATCCCTAGTATCCACTATGTTCTGAGATTGATGTTGCTATGACTTTGCTATGCTTAATGCTTGTCACTAGGGCCCGAGTGCCATGATTTTAGATCTGAACCTATTATGTTTTCATGAATATATTTGAGTTCTTGATCCTATCTTGCAAGTCTATAGTCACCTACTATGTGTTATGATCCGGCAACCCCGAAGTGACAATAATCGGGACCACTCCCAGTGATGACCGTAGTTTGAGGAGTTCATGTATTCACCATGTGTTAATGCTTTGGTCCAGTACTCTACTAAAAGGAGGCCTTAATATCCCTTAGTTTCCGCTAGGACCCCTCTGCCATGGGAGGGTAGGACAAAAGATGTCATGCAAGTTCTTTTCCATAAGAATGCATGACTATATTCGGAATACATGCCTACATTACATTGATGAATTGGAGCTAGTTCTGTGTCACCCCAGGTTATGACTGTTACATGATGAACCACATCCGGCATAATTCTCTATCACCGATCCATTGCCTACGAGCTTTCCATATATTGTTCTTCGCTTATTTACTTTTCCGTTGCTATTGTTATCATAACTACAAAACACCAAAAATATTACTTTTGCTATCGTTACCTTTTGCTACCGTTACCACTACTATCATATTACTTTGCTACTAAACACTTTACTGCAGATATTAAGTTATCCAGGTGTGGTTGAATTGACAACTCAGCTGCTAATACTTGAGAATATTCTTTGGCTCCCCTTGTGTTGAACCAGTAAATTTGGGTTGAATACTCTACCCTTGAAAACTGTTGCGATCCCCTATACTTGTGGGTTATCAAGACTATTTTCTGGCGCCGTTGCCGGGGTGCATAGCTCTATTCTTTGAGTCACTTGGGATTTATATCTGCTTATCATTATGAAGAACTTGAGAGATCCAAAAACCAAGATTTATCCCTCAACTATGAGGGGAGGTAAGGAACTGCCATCTAGCTCTGCACTTGATTCACCTTCTGTTTTGAGTAAGCTTGCGACACCTAAACCTGCTTCTGCTATTGATTCTGATATGTCGCATATTATTGATGATGCCACTTCTGCTATGCATGATACTTATGATGAAACCACTTCTATGCTTGATACTACTGTGCCACTTGGTGAATTTCTTGATGAACAACTCGCTAGGGCTAGGGAGAATGAATTTATTGAAACTGATAATACTGATGAAAGTGATTATGAAGGCTCTCCTAATAAATATGAATTACCGGTTGTGCCTAAGGGCTATGTTATGGATGAAGAAACTAAAAGAGACTTCCTTGCATGCAATGATAGAAGCAATCTTAAGAAATTATTAGCTAAGCTTAAACAAAAAACTCTGAATGCTAGAATGAAATATGATCCTGCTTATGCTACTTCACCTATCTTTCTTACTGATAAGGATTATGAATTCTCTATTGATCCTGATATAATTACTTTGGTTGAATCTGATCCTTTGTATGGCTATGAATCTGAAACTGTTGTGGCACATCTTACTAAATTAAATGATATAGCTACCCCGTTCACTAATGATGAGAGAACTCGCTACTTTTATATCCTTAAAATATTTCCGTTCTCACTAAAGGGTGATGCTAAGATATGGTTTAATTCTCTTGATCCTGGTTGTGTGCGTAGTCCCCAGGATATGATTTATTACTTCTCTACTAAATATTTCCCTGCTCATAAGAAACAAGTTGTCTTAAGGGATATATATAATTTTGTGCAAATTGAAGAAGAGAGTCTCCCACAAGCTTGGGGGAGGCTTCTCCAATTACTTAATTCTTTGCCTGATCATCCTCTTAAGAAAAATGAAATACTTGATATCTTTTATAATGGACTAACCAATGCTTCCAGAGATTACCTGGATAGTTGTGCTGGTTCTGTTTTCAGGGAAATAACACCGGATGAAGCTGAAATTTTATTTAATAATATGTTGACAAATGAAAATAATTGGACACTTCCTGAGCCAACTCCTGAGCCTATTCCTAAACCAACTCCGAAGAAAAGGGGTTCTATTTCTCAGTCCTGAAGATATGCAAGAGGCAAAGAAATCCATGAAAGAAAAGGGTATTAAAGCTGAAGATGTTAAGAATTTACCTCCAATTGAAGAAATACATGGTCTTAATTTACCGCCTATTGAAGAAACACATTGTCTTTATAACCCGACACAGGTAGTAAAGGTAAATTCTCTCTATAGATATGATAAAGCTGAAATCCCATTCACCAAGTTTGCTAGCCCATGCTTAGACGAGTTTGATAAATTTATGGTTAAGCAAGAAGACTTCAATGCTTATTTTGTTAGAGAAATTAAATGCAGTTCTGATATGCTTGAACACTTGGGTGATTATATGGCTAATGTCAGAGGTGAACTTAAACTTATTAGTAAACATGCTTCTATGGTTACCACTCAAGTAGAACAAGTACTTGAAGCTCAAAATGATTTGCTCAATGAATTGAATAGTAAGAATAAGGACTATGATGTTAGAGTGGCTACTAGAACTGGTAAAATGACTCAGGAACCTTTGTATCCTGAAGGCCACCCTAAGAGAATTGAGCAAGATTCTCAGAGAAATAATATGGATGCACCTAGTCCTTCTAAAAGGAAGAAAAAGAAAAATGATAGGACTTTGCATGCTTCTAGTGAACCTATTGCTGAAACACCTGAGAATCCAAATGTTATTTCTATTTCTGATGCTGAAACACAATCTGGTAATTGCTACCTCTTGAGCACTGCGTTGGTTTTCCCTTGAAGAGGAAAGGGTGATGCAGCAAAGTAGCGTAAGTATTTCCCTTAGTTTTTGAGAACCAAGGTATCAATCCAGTAGGAGGCTACGCGCGAGTCCCTCACACCTGCACAAAACAAATAAATCCTCGGAACCAACGCGATAAGGGGTTGTCAATCCCTACATGGTCACTTACGAGAGTGAGATCTGATAGATATGATAAGATATTTTTTTTGGTATTTTTTATGATAAATATGCAAAGTAAAATAAAAGGCAATGAAAATAACTAAGTGTTGAAAGATTAATATGATAGAAGATAGACCCGGGGGCCATAGGTTTCACTAGTGGCTTCTCTCAAGAGCATAAGTATTTTACGATGGGTGCAGAAATTACTGTTGAGCAATTGAAAAAATTGAGCATAGTTATGAGAATATCTAGGTATGATCGTGTATATAGGCATCACGTTCGAGACAAGTAGACCGACTCCTGCCTGCATCTACTACTATTACTCCACACATCGACCGCTATCCAGCATGCATCTAGAGTATTAAGTTCATAAGAATAGAGTAACGCCTTAAGCAAGATGACATGATGTAGAGGGATAAATTCATGCAACCCGTCTTGTTATCCTCGATGGCAACAATACAATACGTGCCTTGCTGCCCCTACTGTCATTGGGAAAGGACACCGCAAGATTGAACCCAAAGCTAAGCACCTCCCCATTGCAAGAAAGATCAATCTTGTAGGCCAAACCAAACTGATAATTCAAAGAGACTTGCAAAGATAACCAATCATAAATAAAAGAATTCAGAGAAGATTCAAATATTGTTCATGGATAAACTTGATCATAAACCCACAATTCATCGCTCTCAACAAACATGCCGCAAAAGAAGATTACATCGAATAGATCTCCACAAGAGAGGGGGAGAACTTTGTATTGAGATCCAAAAAGAGAGAAGAAGCCATCTAGCTAATAACTATGGACCCGAAGGTCTGAGGTAAACTACTCACACTTCATCGGAAGGGCTATGGTGTTGATGTAGAAGCCCTCCGTGATCGATGCCCCCTACGGCGGAGCTCCGGAATAGGCCCCAAGATGGGATCTCGTGGATACAGAAAGTTACGGCGGTGGAATTAGGGTTTTGGCTCCGTATCTGATCGTTTGGGGTACGTAGGTATATATAGGAGGAAGAAGTACGTCGGTGGAGCAACAGGGGGCCCACGAGGGTGGAGGGCGCGCCTGGGGGGGGGGGGGGAGGGGGGGTGGGGGGGGGGGGGGGGGGGGGGGGGGGGGGGGGGGGGGGGGGGGGGGGGGGGGGGTAGGCGCACCCCCCTACCTCGTGGCCTCCCTGTTGGTTGCTTGACGTAGGGTCCAAGTCTCCTGGATCTTATTCGTTCCAAAAATCACGTCCCCGAAGGTTTCATTCCGTTTGGACTCCATTTGATATTCCTTTTCTTCGAAACCCTAAAATAGGCAAAAAAAACAGCAATTCTGGGCTAGGCCTCCGGTTAATAGGTTAGTCCCAATAATAATATAAAAGTGGATAATAAAGCCCAATAATGTCCAAAATAGTAGATAATATAGCATGGTGCAATCAAAAATTATAGATACGTTGGAGACGTATCAGTAATGAAACTGAAACTAGTGATAATGTTAATGATAATGTTCATGATAATGCTCTACCTAGCAATGATAATGACATAGAAATTGAACCTGATGTTGATCTTGATAACTCACAATCAAAGAATCAACGTTATGATAAGAGAGACTTTGTTTCTAGGAAACAAGGTAAAGAAAGAGAACCATGGGTTCAGAAACCCATGCCTTTTCCTCCTAAGCCATCCAAGAAAAAGGATGATGAGGATTTTGAACGCTTTGCTGAAATGATTAGACCTATCTTTTTTGCGTATGTGTTTGACTGATATGCTCAAAATGAATCCTTATGCTAAGGACATGAAAGATATTGTTACTAATAAAAGAAAGATACCGGAAGCTAAAATTTCCACCATGCTTGCTAATTATACTTTTAAAGGTGGAATACCTAAGAAACTAGGAGATCCCGGAGTACCAACTATACCATGCTCCATTAAAAGGAACTATGTTAAAACTACTTTATGTGATCTTGGAGCCGGTGTTAGTGTTATGCCTCTCTCTTTATATCATAGACTTGATTTGAATAAGTTGACACCTACTGAAATATCTTTGGAAATGGCTGATAAATCAACTGCTATACCTGTCGGTATTTGTGAGGATGTGCTTGTTGTGGTTGCAAACGTTACTATTTTAACGGACTTTGTTATTCTTGATATTCCCGAGGACGATAGTATGTCTATTATTCTTGGAAGACACTTTTTGAATACTGCAGGGGCTGCTATTGATTGCACCAAAGGCAATGTCACTTTTCATGTTAATGGTAAAGAGCATACGGTACACTTTCCGAGGAAACAACCTCAAGTCCATAGTATCAATTCTTTTGGAAAAATTCCATTGATTATTTTTGGAGGTTTTGAATTTCCTCTTCCTACTGTCAAGAAGAAATATGATATTCTTATTGTTCGGGATGTGCATATCCCCATTGAGGTAACCTAGTGTTATTCGAAAATTCTCCGGTTCCATGTTATTCAGAATGAGTTTGTTAACAAGACTTGATCAACCTCATTAGTGGATTCCTTTTGATGAGCATGAGATGGATGAATTTAGAAGACACAACTCTCTGTACCCTCTTTTTACTTTCTGTTATTTATATTAAATAAAGCAAAAATAGTATTTTCTGTCTGTTATCTGAACTATCCGTGCAATATAAAAATACCCCAAAAATAAAAGTTCTCCAAATGCCCTGAAATTTAAATATGATTTTTTCTGGAATATTTGAGAATATTTGGCACTGAGAACATAGCAGGGGGCATCCACCTGGCCACGAGGGTGGAGGGCGTGCCCTACCCCCCTGGGCGCGCCCCCATGCCTCGTGGGCCCACGGTGGCCCTCCTCCACTTATTCCTGCACCCACACACTCCTTCTTCCTCCCACAAACACCATTATCCAGCTCAAGCATGAGTTCTAGCTCATTTGCTGCGATTTTTGATCTCCTTGCTCAAAGCACCTCTCACAAAACTGCTTTGGGGGATTGTTCCTTGGTATGTGACTCCTCCATTGGTCCAATTAGTTTTTGTTCTAGTGCTTTATTCATTGAAAATTTGTGCTGCCTAAGTGGACATGTTCTTGAGCTTGCATGTCAAATTTATGTGGTTCCAAGTAGTTTTGATGCATGATATAGGCTCTAGGCACTTGTAGGAGTACTTGCTATCAATATTGTTGAGTTTGGTTCACTTTTATTTGAACTTACTAAAAATTTCAGAATTTTTCAAAAAATAATGAAGAGATTTTTGAGGGGCTCATCGAGCCGAAGCTCGAAGGAAAATCAAAATGAAGAAGCGAAGAGGCCCAAGTATAATCTGCCTCGCATCGCGGAGGTTCGGCCGTGTGAATGGCCTTGTGATGATTTCTTGAGAGCAGCCGGGATTTATGATGATTTCTATGAATTGGCTGAGAATGCAGGCCTCACCGTCTTCCTCCACGACCAGTGCGAACAGTATCTCTTACTCACTGATATCTTTGTGCAAAACTTTCATTTCCATGCTAGGAGCTCACCACCTACGGTGAAGTTTTATTTATATGATGACCATAAGGAGATGTCACTTCATGATTTTTGTCGGGTTTGTTTGATCCCTTTCGAGGGCATCATAGAGGAACCACATCGCGGCGATGTGTATGGGTTTATTAATACCATCACTGTAGGGAAAACGAGGAAGGTCTCCGATGCATGGACTACTAGCATACACTTTCCTGTTCTACGTTACTTTGCTATATTTGCTAGTAGATGCTTAATTGGGCGCGGAAACTGTGGAAACTTGAGTGCCCCTGATATTGTTATTTTGTGCCACACCTTATTTCGCGATGATACATTCAGCATGGGTGCTATTATTGGAAAGCGGTTAAATCTTAACTGTACTAAGGGCCCTGTCTTTGGAGGCATCTTCACGTCGCGCCTAGCTGCACATTTTAATATACCTATTAGGCATTATGAGAAGGAAGAAAATTGCTGCCTCCTATTTATTTAGATTATAAGAGTATGGTAGCACACGATTTTATTGTTAAGAATAGGGAAAATGAGCTCAAATACAAATTGTTCTTTGATAAACATCATCCTGAGACTATTACCCTGCATGCTCCTTCCTTGTTTGATTTATCTGCAGGCAAGTACCTTGTTCCGTTGGTGGCTATTCACGCCTACCGGAACCCTACATTACCCATAGAGCCAGAGTCGGAACCACAAGTTGATCCTCCATGACAGTCTAATTACCAGTGGGATCCGGAGATGATTGCCAACCAGTGGCAATCAGAGTCTTCTTCTTCTCAGTACGACCCCAACTATTACTATGGATATCCGCCAGGCCAACCGTCGCCATAGACCAACTTAGGCCAAAAGCCTAAGCTTGGGGGAGTACGTATTTCCCACCGACATTACATTCATGTTCACACAATCATTGCTAGTTGTCGGTGCTCATACTTTTTCATTGTATCATCCATGCTAGTTTATTTTCTCTTTTTATTCTTTATTCTTGTGCGTTTAATAAACCTTAAGAAAAACAAAAAAAAATAGTTGTAGCTTTTAATTAGTTTACTTTCCATGCTTGTAATAGTAATTAAAAAGGAAAACCCAAAAAGATTTCATGTTCTTCTTTTTTGCTTGTTGGGAGCTTTCCCGTGTAAATAGTTTTATTTATTTTCTTTTCTTTGGGGGTCGATAGGAGAAGACCATGATTAAATTGTTAAAGTGGCTCTTATATGCATTATTGTTGATCTGACAAAAGAACCCATATTGCCTTGTCTTCTCCTATTTATTGAATGCTTGCAGATTCCAGCTTAGTCCAATGCACGCGCACTATTATTATTATCCACATCGTTCGGTCGTGCAAGTGAAAGGCAATTATGATGATTATATGATGAACTTATTGAGATAAGAGAAGCTGGTATGAACTCGACCTCTCTTGTTTTTGTAAATATGATTAGTTCATTATTCCTGATTCAGCCTATTATGAATAAACATGTTTGCGATGACAATTAGAGATCATAGTTTCTTATGCCATGCTTAATTAGCTAGGAGCTTATAATGGTTTACCTTGCGTGCCAACATGCTATTAAAATGGTTGTGGTGTGGTATGATAGCGTGGTATCCTGCTCTGAATGATTTAAGTGACTTGACTTGGCACATGTTCACGCATGTAGTTGAAACAAAATCAACATAGCCTTCACACTATTTATGTTCATGGTGGATTATATCCTAATCATGCTTGCACTCAATGTTCATTAAATTCAATGCATGTTCATGGCTGTTGTCGCTCTCTAGTTGGTCGCTTCACACTCTTTTGCTAGCCTTCACTTGTACTAAGCGGGAATACTGCATGTGCATCCAACTCCATAAACCCCAAAGTTATGCCATATGAGTCCACTATACCTTCCTATATGCGGTATCTACCTGCCGTTCCAAGTAAATTTGTATGTGCCAAACTCTAAACCTTCAAATAAATATCCTGTTTTGTATGCTCAAATAGATCATGTATCAACTAGGGCTATCCGTATCTTCCATGTTAGGCGGGTTATTCTTAAGAGTGGACTCCACTCCTCACTCACGAGAAAATGGCTGGTCATTGGGATGCCCAGCCCCATGCTTTATGCAAATCAAATCAAAATAATTGCAAAGAAAACTCCCCCTGGGACTCTTGTTAGTTGGAGGCACTCGTTGTTTCGAGCAAGCCATGGATTGATGCTTGTTGGTGGAGGGGGGTTATAAACTTTACCATTCTGTTTGGGAACCGCCTATAATGTGTGTAGCATGGAACATATCGCCATCTCTTGGTTGTTATATTGACAATGAAAGTGTACCGCTCAAAATATTATTCATCTCTATTTCAAAATTGAGCTCTGGCACCTCTACAAATCCCTGATTCCCTCTGCGAAGGCCCTATCTATTTACTTTTATGTTTAGTCATCATCCTCTTATTAAAAAGCACCAGTTGGAGAGCACCTCTGTCATTTGCATTCATTACTGATTAGTTTACATCGAGTATGACTTGACTAGATCTCTTTTACCATGAATTACAATGTCTAGTCAGTCCTTGATCTTTAAAGGTGCTCTACATTTATGTTTTGTGGTCTCAAAAAGGGCTAGCGAGATACCATCTTGTTATATCATATTATGATTGTTTTGAGAAAGTGTTGTCACCCAGATTTATTATTATTGCTCGCTAGTTGATTATGCCATTGATATGAGTAAACATGAGACCTAAGCGTTATTGTGAATATGGTTAGTTTATAATCTTTGCTGAAAACTAGAATGCTGGCTTTACATATTTACAACAACAAGAGAAAATGGAGTTTGTAAAAGTTTTTCTTTATCACTTTCAGTTTGTCAACTGAATTGCTTGAGGACAAGCAAAGGTTTAAGCTTGGGGGAGTTGATACGTCTCCATCGTATCTACTTTTCCAAACACTTTTGCCCTTGTTTTGGACTCTAACTTGCATGATTTAAATGGAACTAACCTGGACTAACGTTGTTTTCAGCAGAATTGCCATGGTGTTATTTAGGTGCAGAATTTTTTTTCTCGGAATGACCTGAAACTTCACGGAGACTATTTTTGGAAATAATAAAAAATACTGGCAAAAGATCAAGACCAGGGGGGCACACCCTAGCCACGAGGGTGGGGGCGCGCCTGCCACCCTCGGCGCGCCCCTACCTTGTGGGCCCCCTGGAGCTCCTCCGACCTCAACTCCAACTCTATATATTCATGTTCGGAGAGAAAAAAATCAAGGAGAAAGATTCATCGCGTTTTACGATATGGAGCCGCTGCCAAGCCCTAAACTCTCTCGGGAGGGCTGATCCGGAGTCCATTCGGGGCTCCGGAGAGGGGAATCCGCCGCCATCGTCATCATCAACCATCCTCCATCACCAATTTCATGATGCTCTCCGTTGTGCGTGAGTAATTCTATCGTAGGCTTGCTGGACGGTGATGGGTTGGATGAGATTTATCATGTAATTGAGTTAGTTTTGTTAGGGTTTGATCCCTAGTATCCACTATGTTCTGAGATTGATGTTACTATGACTTTGCTATGCTTAATGCTTGTCACTAGGGCCCGAGTGCCATGATTTCAAATATGAAGCTATTATGTTTTCATGAATATATGTGAGTTCTTGATCGTATCTTGCAAGTCTATAGTCACCTACTATGTGTTATGATCCGGCAACCCTGAAGTGACAATAATCGGGACCACTCCCGGTGATGACCGTAGTTTGAGGAGTTCATGTATTCACCATGTGTTAATGCTTTGGTCCGGTACTCTATTAAAAGGAGGCCTTAATATCCCTTAGTTTCCGCTAGGACCCCGCTGCCACGGGAGGGTAGGACAAAAGATGTCATGCAAGTTCTTTTCCATAAGCATGTATGACTATATTCGGAATACATGCCTACATTACATTGATGAATTGGAGCTAGTTCTGTGTCACCCTAGGTTATGACTGTTACATGATGAACCACATCCAGCATAATTCTCAATCACCGATCCATTGCCTACGAGCTTTCCATATATTGTTCTTCGCTTATTTACTCTTCCGTTGCTATTGTTATCATAACTACAAAACACCAAAAATATTACTTTTGCTATCGTTACCATTTGCTACCGTTACCACTATTATCTTATTACTTTGCTACTAAACACTTTGCTGCAGATATTAAGTTATCCAGGTGTGGTTGAATTGACAACTCAGCTGCTAATACTTGAGAATATTCTTTAGCTCCCTTGTGTCGAATCAATAAATTTGGGTTGAATACTCTACCCTCGAAAATTCTTGCGATCCCCTATACTTGTGGGTTATCAATAATAAGATAAATATTTTTGGTATTTTTGTTGTATAGATTGGAAAGTAAAGATTGCAAAATAAAATATATAGTAAACTAGAATTGTAGATCGGCAACTTATATGATATAAAGTACATCCGGGGGCCATAGGTTTCACTAGTGTCTTCTCTCAAGATAGCATATATTACGGTGGGTGAACAAATTACTTCCGAGCATTTGATAGAAAAGCGCATAGTTATGATGACATCTAAGGCAATGATCATGAATATAGGCATCACGTCCGTGTCAAGTAGACCGAAACGATTCTACATCTACTACTATTACTCCACACATCGACCGCTATCTAGCATGCATCTAGAGTATTAAGTTCATAAGAACAGAGTAATGCATTAGGCAAGATGACATGATGTAGAGGGATAAACTCAAGCAATATGATACAAACCCCAACTTTTTATCCTCGATGGCAACAATACAATACGTGCCTTGCTGCCCCTGCTATCACTGGGAAAGGACACCCCAAGATTGAACCCAAAGCTAAGCACTTCTCCCATTGCAAGGAAGATCAATCTAGTAGGCCAAACTAAATTGATAATTCGTCGGATCTCGGCAAACACACCGCAAAAGAGTTACATTGAATAGATCTCCAAGAATATTGAGGAGAACTAAGTATTGAGATCCAAAGAGAGAGAAGAAGCCATCTAGCTAATAACTATGGACCTGAAGGTCTGACGTAAACTACTCACACATCATCGGAGAGGCTATGGTGTTGATGTAGAAGCCCTCCATGATCGGTTCCCCCTCCGGCGGAGCACCGGAAAAGGCCCCAAGATGGGATCTCACGGGTACAGAAGGTTGCGGCTGTGGAAAAAGTGTTTCGTGGCTCTCCTGCATGTTTTTAGGGTATAAGAGTATATATAGGCGAAAGAAGTAGGTTGATGGAGCTGCGAGGGGCCCACGAGGGTGGGGGCGTGCCTACCCCCTGGGCGCGCCCTCCTGCCTCGTGGCTTCCTCGCTGCTTCCTTGACTTCCACTCCAAGTCTCCTAGATTGCATTTGTTCCAAAAACGATCCCTCCGAAGGTTTCATTCCACTTGGATTCCGTTTGATATTCTGTTTCTGCGAAACACTGAAATAGGCAAAAAAACAGCAATTTGCACTGGGCCTTCGGTTAATAGGTTAGTCCCAAAAATAGCATAAAAGAGCATATTAAATCCCATTAGACATCCAAAACAGATAATATGATGTAGCGACCAGACCTCAAACAGCCTGATCCCTGTGCTCCAGTGTCATCCCTGGATCAGTAATGCTGACACCACACAGTACTCGGAGGATTTATAGCAGAGTAGCAATCACACACTTATTACATCGAGTGTCTCAAAAGAGAACTTATTACAATAAATATGGCTTAAGGCCATCTAATAACGATAACAGCGGAAGGCTTGGAAAATAAGTGAGTCCATCAACTCCAACGGCATCACTGAGTATAGAACCACGACCTAAAAACTCCTTAATCGTCGTCTGAAAAGTCTACAACATTAACGTTGCAGCCCAAAAACGGGTCAGCACATGGAATATTCTGGCAAGGTAACACATAGAGAGTAATGGAATGCAACAGCTATACTATATGCATATTTGGCTGGTGGAAAGCTCTATGGTTACAGTTTTTGCGTAAAGCCAATTTTTCCCTACTTCAAAGGAATAATTTTATTTAACTATCATGGTGGTTGTTAAACATTGAGAATGGTTGACAGCATTCTCAATCCCAATTAAGTAACATCATTAAAACCCAACAATATTAATTAAAGTAACATGATGAGATTCACATGATAATCCAAGTACTAGATACTCAAGATGTCCATAACCGGGGACATGGCTAACCATGATTAGTTTATTACACTCTGCAGAGGTTTGCGCACTTTTCCCCACAAGACTCGATCGCCTCCGTTTGTTTTCTCGCACTACATGGTGTTTGAGAAGACGGATGACCGAGACATAGTCTTTCAGAAGCGCTAGCACCTTACGATCGCGTAGACTGTACCACCTACATCCCCTACATCTGCTAGTCTACCACTGTAAGAGTTCGCACGACTTAGTCAACTATGCTAGAGCCCATAATAGCTTGTGGCTGCACACGGAAGTTTCTAGTATGAATAGTCTCATGATCCCTTTGAGCCTGGGTGGCGGTCCAAAAGAAAACAGGCAAGTCCTGGAATACCCAGGTGCCTCAATCCACCCAGATGTGTGTTTAAGTTGCCACCTTAGATAAACCATTAATTATCAATCTCACATCTGTCATGGATATCACTCACCCAATCCAGGTCTACTAGCATAGCATGGCATAATAAGCAAACGTAGAAGTAACTCCCAAAGGTTTGACAATAAACAGGCAATAGGTTCTACCTCATCTACTTCCCATCCCACAAGTTAATTAGATCCTAATCATGCAATGTGTGAGGATTGATCTAATGCAATAAAACTGGGTAGTAGAAAAGGTATGATCAAATTGTTACTTGCCATGCTGATGATCCGAGAAACCTAACGATCGAAGTAACAAGCGGCGCACTCCGGGTACTCTATCGCAGACAAACAAACAAGCATACAATAAGTACTCATCTAATGCACGGGTAAAACTCAAATAAGAGATCTAACCAGAAGGTTCAACTTAAGAACTCCGGTTGGCAAAAAGAATCAAATCGAAAGAAGCAAAGAAAGTCAAACGGCGAAAGAAAACAACTTCGTTCTATTAATCTGGATCTAAGTCAAATTTTACAGTAGCAAAAACTTGTTTAAGTTGATTATTCGGATAGAGAGTTTCGAGACGAAACTCCAGGCGCTTGAAACGCTTGATTCCAATTAACGAGCGAAAAGTTATACTAAAACGAAAATCGGATCAGAAATCGCGATCAGAAAATAACCGCGGAAAATCTGACGAAAAAGAAAAAAGACGAACGGATTAATTCATTAATTAACCTAATCCGAAAAAAATTAAAAATAATAATAAAATAAATCGAAAATAAAACCGACGAAAACCAATCGGTTTTTTTTCTTTAAAAAAAACCGACACGGATTTCGAGGCGGCGGCGAACCTCGGGCGACGCGCGTTGCGGTGGCGGCTCCGGCGGGCGGGTGGGCTGGCGGCGGCGGTTATGGGCTGGGGGCTCGGGTGCGGCGCTATTTAAGGGCGTCCCCCGGTCGGAGTCCTGCTCGGGCACGGCCCAAGGTCGGTTTCGTTTTTTTAAAATAATTACGCTCGGAAGAAAAATAAAAAGAAATACTAAACGGACTCCAAAAATCCCGAAATAAATTTTCCCGGGCTTCTAAAATCAAGCCCGACAAAGTGAACATTTATTTGGGCCCTAAATGCAGTTTTGAAAAACGCGTATTTTTCCTAAATTCAGATAAAAACGTCAAAAAACTCTGAAATGAATCTTATTTGATTTTATTATTAAATCCTCAATATTTCTATATTTTGGGAAGTCATTTTATTCCCTCTCTCATATTTTTGTAATAGAAATAATCGATGATAAAATAAATAAAATCAAATGATCCTATTTTCAAAATTTGAGAAAACTCAAATATGAAAATAACGAAATCCCCAACTCTCTCCGTGGGTCCTTGAGTTGCTTAGAATTTTCTAGGATCAAAACCCAAAAGCAAATAAAATATGATATGCATGATGATCTTATGTATAACATTCCAAATTGAAAATTTGGGATGTTACAAACCTACCCCCCTTAAGATGAATCTCGCCCTTGAGATTCGGGTTGGCTAGAAAATAGGTGAGGGTGGTCCTTGAGCAAATCTTCCTCTCGCTCCCGGGTGGCCTCATCCTCTGTGTGGTGGCTCCACTGAACCTTGCAAAACTTGATAACTTTGCTGCGGGTAACTCAGCTGGCAAACTCGAGGATCTTAACTGGTTTCTCCTTGTAGGTCAAGTCGTTATCCAACTGAATAGTTTCCAAAGGCACTGTGTCTCTCAATGGTATGTCAGCTATCTCCGCGTGACACTTCTTTAACTGAGAAACGTGGAACACATCATGAACTCCTGACAATCCTTCAGGCAATTCCAACTTATAGGCCACTTCTCCCATACGCTCCAAAATTCGATATGGTCCTACAATTCATGGCGCTAACTTCCCTTTAACTCCAAAACACTTTGTTCCCCGAAGTGGAGATAATCGAAGATAAGCTCTGTCTCCAACTTCGTAAACTGTCTCCTTGCATTTAGAATCTGCATAACTCTTCTGTCTGGACTGGGCTACCTTGAGCCTATCGCGAATCAATTTTACCTTCTGTTCAGACTCCTTAATCAAGTCAGGACCAAACAACTGGCAGTCTCCAACTTCGTCCCACGACAACGGTGTCCTGCACCTCCGTCCGTATAAGGCTTCGAAAGGGGCCATCTTTAAACTGGTTTGGTAACTGTTGTTGTAAGAGAACTCTGCATATGGCAAATTTTCGTCGCAACTAGATCCATAATCTAGCGCACAAGCTCTCAGCATATCCTCCAAAATCTGATTTACTCTCTCGGTCTGCCCATCTGTTTGTGGATGAAAAGCTGTACTGAATTCTAGCCTGGTTCCCAAAGTTTCGTGCAACTGCTTCCAGAACTTTGAGGTAAACTGGGTTCCTCTATCTGATACGATACTTCTCGGAACTCCATGCAGACATACTATTCTGGTCATGTATATTTTTGCCAACTTAGCACTGGTATAAGTGGTCTTTACTGGGATGAAAATGAGCTACTTTCGTCAATCGATCGACTACAACCCCTGAACGAGTCCTGGGCAATCCCGTGATAAAATCGATGCCTAACTTATCCCACTTCCGTTCGGGTATCGGCAATGGTTGTAACAATCCTGCTGGCTTCTGATGCTCCGCCTTTACTCTCTGGCATACATCACAAACGGCTACATACCCCGCTATATCCTTCTTCATTCCGGTCCACCAGAATATATCCTTCAAATCCAGATACATCTTGGTATTTCCTGGGTGAATTGAATATGGTGAGTCATGTGCCTCTTGCAGTATCAACTTCCTGATCTCCGGGTCATTGGGCACATAAACACGGTCTTCAAACCATAGGGTGTCGTGCTCATCCTCACGAAATCCTTTAGCTTTTCCTTTGCTCAGTTTCTCCTTTATAGCGGCAATCTCTTTGTCAGCTTTCTGAGCTTCTCTGATTCTATCCATCAAAGTTGACTGAATCTCCAACGCTGCTACATAGCTTCTCGGAACTATTTCCAAACATAGTTCACGAAGATTTTCTGCTAACTCCCTTGGTATTTCTCCCGTCATTAACGTATTGACATGGCTCTTACGGCTTAATGCTCAGCTACAACATTAGCCTTTCCGGGGTGATAATGCAATTTCATATCGTAATCCTTGATAAGCTCCAACCATCTCCTTTGTCTGAGATTCAACTCCTTCTGTGTGAAAATGTACTTCAAACACTTATGATCCGTGTACACCTCACATGATAATGCAATCTCATATCATAATCCTTGATGAGCTCCAACCATCTCCTTTGTCTGAGGTTCAACTCCTTCGTGAAAATGTACTTCAAACTCTTATGATCCGTGTACACCTCACAATGATTTCCGATGAGGAAATGTCTCCATGTCTTCAATGCATGCACTACGGCTGCTAACTCCAAATCATGCGTGGCATAATTCAACTCATTGGAGGCTTCAGTTGTCTTGAGGCATACGAAACAACTCTCCCTTCCTGCATAAGCACTGCTCCAAGTCCTCGACGTGAAGCGTCGCAATACACCTCATAATCCTTGGTCTGATCTGGCAAAATCAACACTGGTGAGGTAACCAACGGTTCTTCAACTCCTGGAAACTTGCCTCACACTCCTCAGTCCATTTGAACTTAGTATCCTTCTTCAACAACTCCGTCATAGGCTTCGCAATCTTTGAGAAATTCTCAATAAACCTCCGGTAGTATCCTGCGAGTCCAAGAAAACTCCGGATCTCTCCAACTGTGTTGGCTTCCCACTTGGTCTGGTTCAACTTTAGCGGGATCTACTGCTATACCTTCTCCAGATATAACGTGTCCGAGGAATCCTACTTCCTTCAACCAAAACTCACATTTGCTGAACTTGGCATATAATTGATGTTCTCTGAGCTTTCCAAGTACCAAACGCAAATGCTCCTTATGCTCCTCTTCATTCTTCGAAACCAGGATATCATCAATGAACACTACGACGAACTTATCCAAAAACCATAAACACTTTGTTCATCATGTTCATAAAATAGGCAGGTGCGTTAGTCAGACAAATGACATAACGGTATACTCATACAGCCCATACCTGGTGGTAAAAGCTGTCTTAGGAATATCCTGTCTCGAATCTTCAACTGGTGGTATCCTGATCGCAAATCGATCTTGGAAAACACTTAGCTCCTTGCAATCGATCAAACAGATCGTTGATCATTGGTAGTGGGTACTTGTTCTTGATCGTTACTTCATTCAATCCTCGATAATCAACAACCATCCTTAACGATCCATCCTTCTTCTCCACTAGTACTGGTGATCCCCAAGGCGAAGAACTTGGGCGAATATATCCCTTATCCAGTAACTCCTTAATCTGCTTCTTAATTTCCACCAAATCCTTTGCTGGCATCCTATATGGTCTCTTCGATATTGGCCCAGTGCCTGGCAAAAGCTCAATCAAAAACTCAATGTCTCTATCCGGTGGCATGCCTGGCAACTCTTCGGGAAATACATCAGGAAAATCCTTTACCACTAGTACTTCCTCCTGCACAACTCCTGTTAAAATTTTGTCCTTTTGGCACATGCCGGGATACATACTTGATCCTTCTCCCTTCTGTGTGGTAAGCAAAATTGACTTACTAGCACAACTCAATATTCCCTTCATACTTTGATAACCAATCCATGCCTAATATCACATCCAATCCTTGAGATTCCAATACTATTAGGTCTGAGGGAAAAACATAGTTACCAATCTTAATGGTAACCGATCACACCATAGACTAGCACATATCTGCTCCAGGCGAGTTACTAACATGGGTGACCTAAGGGCTTGGGTTGGAGTTATACTTATCCACAAATCCCCTTGAGATATGTATGAATGCGATGCACCAGTATCAAAAAAGAAGTGCAGTAAATGACTTAACCAAAAACTTACCTTTACTGCATCAGGCTGAGCTTCAACTCCTCCACATAACGTGGCATCCTGCCCCTCGTTGAAAGGGTTCGGCTTCTTCCCAGAACTTCCATTGCCGATTGCCTCAGACATTCTTGCATAATGTCCTGGCTTCGAACACTTATAGCAAGTGACGTGGCTCAAGTCCTTCTTGGCTGGGGTGGATGGGGTGTTGCGGTTCTGTCCATTGCTTCCTCCATTCCCATTACCATTCTTGGTGCCATTGTGATTGTGCGAGCTACCTACTCCATGGGTATGCTGAAAAGTCTCCCGGTCTAGGAGTAAAGCGGCTCTGCTGAGCTCTGAGTTATACTTCCTTGCCATACTCCACTCTTGCGGTCTATTTGCTGCTGAGCTTACCTCCATATAAAGAGCACGATCAGAACCAACTCTGGTAGTTGTGAAGTGGCTACATCAATGGATACAATCATCTTCAACTCTTCCAGGAATTTCTTGCTTAGCTGATCTACGTACTTGGGGCAAAGTGCTAGCTATAAAGCTCGCCACATGCCACGCCGTGCTCCTTGGCGCAAATCTTCGAAACTCACGATCTCATGGCAATGCCTCTCTAAACATGGCAGTAGAAAACTGCTAACGGCCCATGGACAGGTCGACTAGGAAGGTGCTTGAAAATTCTCCACGGATCTGTGGTCTCTAACTGATGTCGGCAAACGCACTTCTCACGATTATGCGCATCCGCTGGGTCAAATCCAGTAGCATCTTTGCGGACAATCACTGTACCTATCGGGCTCGATGCTACTGGAAACACCGGCAGATTCATCTAGTAGAAAGGCTAAGTGTCAACAGGTGTGTGGTGTGGGTTTTGTGTTGTTCTGTCTGATTTGATTCGAACTAGCGACTGCATTCAGGGGTTCGCCTGGATCAACTGGTTGACTCCGGCGAAAGGAGTTTAGAAAAGATGAGATATAAGAATAGAGGGGGTCTAAAGAGAAAACACTACCCATATGCACATGAGGCAAAAGCAAACAATTCACTTCATTCAAACAAACAAAGGCATACAATCGATCTAACTATCGCAAAGTGCTCGGACTACTATATTTACATGGTGGACTACTACTGCTGATGAGGTGTCTACTAGAAATATTCTACGGTTGTTGACTCCATAATATCTGCTCCTGCTTCATCAACATAATCATCATTGCTACTATCTGCTTCCGAGTTGGTGCCATCGATGATGATGTAGTCTTCCGGGCTAATCTCCTTGGGTTCTTCGTCTTCATCTACTGGTGTCGGGCCTCCCATAAATATCGCTAACTTCATTGTTAGGTCGGCATTCTTATCCACTAGTACTTCAATTTCCTCTTCATAATCTTCACGTGTATCCTTGAGTTCTTCCTCGAGTTCCTTGATTCTAGTCTTAGCCTTCTTCAGATCTATCATGTCGGCGCACATCTGATTCTCCTGTCGTCGAATGTGCTGATTTAATTCCTGGATAAAAGCTGCAATTGATCTATCTTTCCTGGTGCTGATCATCTCCCAATGTTCATCTCGGCGCCCACAAATCTGGTATATAGTATCTTTAAGATCCTTGCGGTAGACTTCTCCAATGCGTCCCATGGCGATGTGAGCTGCCATACTCTTTCCTAGACTCCAAGTTGGTGCATCAAAAGAAAACTCTATGGGCTCAGTGACTGGCATGAACGTCCTTCCTGGAACTTGAACTTGAATCATCCAGCGCTCTTCTTCAGGTAAAGTGGCGTTGTAGGTTCCCGTGAAGCTTGGTACTCCTATGTTCAGGTATCTAGTGACTTCCTTCAAGTGGCGTCCAAAGGGTGTATCTTCATCCGGTTGTGTGAACTTGTTCCTTGCATCCGCCATCCTAAAGAGTAGAAAAGATGAGAGGTCAGAAGAGAAGAGAGTGAGTAGTGATCTAGGTCTTTAGCTTAGTGGTCGTGTCCTACAGTCAGCGTGTGCTCTGATACCATCTCTGTAGCGACCAGACCTCAAACAGTCTGATCTCTGTGCTCCGGTGTCATCCCTGGATCAGTAATGCTGACACCACACAGTACTCGGAGGATTTATAGCAGAGTAGCAATCACACACTTATTACATCGAGTGTCTCAAAAGAGAACTTATTACAATAAATATGGCTTAAGGCCATCTAATAACGATAACAGCGGAAGGCTTGGAAGATAAGTGAGTCCATCAACTCCAACGGCATCACTGAGTATAGAACCACGACCTAAAAACTCCTTAATCGTCGTCTGAAAAGTCTGCAACATTAACGTTGTAGCCTGAAAACGGGTCAGCACATGGAATATGCTGGCAAGGTAACACATAGAGAGTAATGGAATGCAACAGCTATACTATATGCATATTTGGCTGGTGGAAAGCTCTATGGTTATAGTTTTTGCGTAAAGCCAATTTTTCCCTACTTCAAAGGAATAATTTTATTTAACTATCGTGGTGGTTGTTAAACATTGAGAATGGTTGACAGCATTCTCAATCCCAATTAAGTAACATCATTAAAACCCAACAATATTAATTAAAGTAACATGATGAGATTCACATGATAATCCAAGTACTAGATACTCAAGATGTCCATAATCGGGGACACGGCTAACCATGATTAGTTTATTACACTCTGCAGAGGTTTGCGTACTTTTCCCCACAAGACTCGATCGCCTCCGTTTGTTTTCTCGCACTACATGGTGTTTGAGAAGACGGATGACCGAGACATAGTCTTTCAGAAGCGCTAGCACCTTACGATCGGGTAGACCGTACCACCTACATCCCCTACATCTGCTAGTCTACCACTGTAAGAGTTCGCACGACTTAGTCAACTATGCTAGAGCCCATAATAGCTTGTGGCTGCACACGGAAGTTTCTAGTATGAATAGTCTCATGATCCCTTTGAGCCTGGGTGGCGGTCCAAAAGAAAATAGGCAAGTCCTGGAATACCCAGGTGCCTCAATCCACCCAGATGTGTGTTTAAGTTGCCACCTTAGATAAACCATTAATTATCAATCTCACATCTGTCATGGATATCACTCACCCAATCCA